>NC_053392.1:358667562-358967562 GCF_905171765.1 Bufo bufo | reverse complement strand
CTGTCCAAAAAAAAGTCGCCACCTGGATTTAACTAAGTAAATAGATATGAGCCTCCTATTGGATAATTACTGCATGGGCGATTATCTTTCAGCTGCCAATAAGTTATTTAACCCCAACTGGTGCATAGAGTTGCTTCTCATTTCTTAAACAACCATGTCGAAAGACACATCTCGTGGTCGTGGAAAAGATGTTAGTCTGTTTGAGAAGAGTCAAATCATTGGCATGCATCAAACAGAGAAAACATCTAAGGAGATTGCAGAAACTACTAAAATTGGGTTAAGAACTGTCCAACGCATTATTAAAAACTGGAAGGATAGTGTGGACCCATCGTATTCGAGGAAGAAATGTGGCGGGAAAAAAATCCTGAATGATCGTGATCGGCGATCACTTAAACGTTTGGTGAAATCAAATCGAAGAAAAACAACAGTAGAACTCAGGGCTATGTTTAATAGTGAAAGTAAGAGCATTTCCACATGCACAATGCAAAGGGAACTCAAGGGATTGGGACTAAACAGCTGTGTAGCCATAAGAAAACCACCAATCAGTGAGGAAAACCAGAAAAAAAGGCTTCAATTTGCTAGTGAGCATAAAGATTGGATTCTGGAGCAATAGAAGAAGGTCATGTGGTCTGATGAGTCCAGATTTACCCTATTCCAGAGTGATGGGCGCATCAGGGTAAGAAGAGAGGCAGATGAAGTGATGCACCCATCATGCCTAGTGCCTACTGTACAAGCCTGTGGGGGCAGTGCTATGATCTGGGGTTGCTGCAGTTGGTCAGGTCTATGTTCAGCAACAGTATGTGCTCCAAGAATGAGGTCAGCTGACTACCTGAACATACTGAATGACCAGGTTATTCCATCAATGGATTTTTTCTTCCTTGATGGCACAGGCATATTCTAAGATGACAATGCCAGGATTCATCGGGCTCAAATTGTGAATGGGACATAATTTTCACACATGGATTGGCCACCAAAAGTCCAGACCTTAAACTCATTGAGAATCTTTGGGATGTGCTGGAGAAGGCTTTGCGCAGTTGTCAGACTCTACCATCATCAATGCAAGATCTTGGGGAAAAATGAATGCAACACTGTATGAAAATACATCTTGTGACAGTGCAGAAGCTTATCGAAACAATGCCACAGCGAATGTGTGCCATAATCAAAGCTAAAGGCTTTTTTTTGGTGGCAACTTTTTTTTGGACAGGCAGTGTAGATAACAATGATTCAGGGAATTCTGCTCAGATGAGCCATAGTCAATCTGAGAAATGCATCACATGGACCATGTTTCACAGACCACAGACAACTTTGTAAAAGCAGTCTAAATGAATGTGCTGCTACAGTCTTGGGACCAGGTATAACATGATAACACAGAACTCAGTCCATGCCTAAACAGGACTAAGTCATGTTGATGGCATGAGGGGGATCTACATAATATGAGGCATGGTTGTAACCCCTTAAGTCCATACGTTAAACATGTCCCCCGCTCAGATGCTGAGTGGGTGCTGTGACTGCCAGGTGTCTGCTGTTGTACACAGCAGACAACCAGAGAGATTGTCTGTGATCAACAGTACTGACGATTACTAACTTTTAATCCCTCAGATACCGTGGTCATTTGTGACAACGGCATCTGACCGCTGAAATCCCGGGAGTGCTGCACTCCTGGGTCCCAAACGGCTCTCCCACACCAAAATCAAGGGAGTCATTTGATTTCTATAGTTGCCTTGGGCCTTTTGAAGGCTCCAAGGCCTGCCAGAAAGAAGTGCCTATGCACACAGACAGGGATCGGTAGCAACATAATAAATCTCCCATAGGCCGCAATGTTAAATCATAAAATTTTATGGGCGAAGCAATCAGACAATCACATGTTAAAGTCCCCTAGTGGGACTTAAAATAGGTGAAAAAAGTCAAAAAAGTTTTTAAAAATATAATAAATAAAAAATATAAAAAATATTCAAATCACTCCTTTTTCCCCATATTAAAAATGAACAATGTAATAAAATAAAGATTGTTAGCATTACTGTATGTAAAAAACAGTATAAACGTATTTATCCCGTATGCTGAAAGCCATAAAGGTGTTGTCTGACTTGAGCAACCGGCATTTATCATGTAGATGATTCGGGCAGTATATACTGTGATGGGACAATGAATCAAGCAAGCAAAATACATTAGTAACCTTATATTAACTTTTCTACATGATAAATGTCATTTGCTCAGACAACCCTTTTAAGGGGTTAATGTTATGCTACATCAATGTGCATTTGCAATTATTATAAAATCTAAACAAACTTGTACAAAGAGGCAAAAATTATTATTTTTATTAGTAATTGTTAATTATTTTTAATAGTAGTAGTAATAATAGTAATAATAATAGTTAATCATAAAGTGACATCTGGGCAATCTTCTTTCTACATCATTGTTATTTGAACTGAATCACTTCAGTTCATGCAGTTTTTTTGAGCTGTTGCTAGGAATGGTTTTACAAAGAATGGTAAATGTGAAGAAAGACTTAAACTTCTCCTTCCTGCTGGATACACTTCTGACTTTGTCTCAAAAATTGCACCTGAAATTGCATTATCATCTTATGTGTTTTTGAAGCCTAAAGAGGTTGAATGAGATTAGAAAAAACTTTTTGGGGAAAAATTATCAAACTGGTGTAAAGTAAAACTGGCTTAGTTGCCCATAGCAACCAATCAGATTCCACCTTTAATTTATCACAGCTCCTTTGGAAAATGAAAGGTGGAATTGTATAGCAACTAAGCCAGTTTTGCTTTACACCTGACCTGATACATACTTTCCTGTTTTTGTCTATTATCTTGAACACTGCAATACCACACATAGCCTGTCGACAAGTGTGGTGTGTTTGTGGGGAAAATCTATTTTTCCAGCTCTCTTCATACAACTTCTTAAGAAAATTTGTTGAAAAAAAGTTAGTTTATTGTCAAATGCTGAGATTAAATGGCCAACATGTAAAATTCTACAAAACTGGCTAGTGTTATGCATAATGCAAGGCATAAACTCTGAGTGTCGTTAAAAGATATCAACACTATCCACTATAACAGTGACATCTACAGCATCCTGCCCCTTAAACAGTGACCTCCATAGTGGCCGACCCTTTATTATTAACCTCCACAGTAAACCATCTCCTTTTACAGTGATTTCCGCAACACCCCATCTCCTTAACAATGGCCTCTACATCAATCTGCTCCTTAACACTGACCTCCATAGCGGACCGTCCCCTTAACTGCGACCTCCACAGCAAGCTGCCCCTATGGTGGCCAGAGGTCTGGTTTTAGGCTAGAGAGTCCAGCTTTCAGACTCCCTGTCCTCCATCTGGTGCAGGGCCGGGACGGACACACGGATCTCCTTTTGAACAGCTTACTCTCATACAGCAGCACTGTACTGTCTGAGCGTGATCTGCAGGAAGAAAGTCACCCTCCCTCCCACCCCTGCAGCTGACAGAAGTTGATTTTGTTCATTTTTTAAATTCCCTTCAGTGGCAGAGTGGGAGGAGGCGATGCCTAACCGGGTCACGGAGTGGCTTAGCGGGACCTGGGGCGGGGGGAGTAAATTCTGTCTTTTGAGGGTGGCCTGAATGGTCACCGTACCTGCCCCATTAACTCTGCTTCCTTAACATTGTCATCCCAGCCCCGCCCCTTTATAGCTGACCTACAGCAGTGAAGAAAAATGACTGGGTTGTTATGGAAACCTGATGTAAAACTGTGTGTATGTGGAGACTAAGGGCCTGCGAGATTCTATTGGCTAATGCATTTTTTGGGAATATCTCAGGAACGGTACGTGCTAGAGAGTTGAGACCCGGTCTAAAACCTTCCCGGACACCTGATGTACCTGTGTGTCAAAATTTTGTGATTGTAAATGTGACAGTGTGGATTCCTTTAGTGGACATTCATACACACATACATACACTCAGCTTTATATATTAGATTTTAAAGCGCATTCATTTCCAGCAACTTGTATATGTTAAATACAGAGAAGAGTTAAATATATAACATGAATAAGCAATAATAAAGGCAATCAAGTATAATAAACATGTTACAGTGATGTAATTAGAGAGCTCAGGTCCCCTCACCATGCTTAAGTTGACTGTACTTCTAGCTCCTGTTTTATTTCTTGTGATAAATCTCTGATGTACTGAAATGCTTGGCAAAAGTAGAAATCTGGTGGGGGGTGCAAGGTCACCATAATTTTATTTTTTAACATGTCTGGAGGAATGAGGATGTCTCTCAGCTGCATGCCCAACTGCTGCTGCCACATTTCTTTAACATCCACCTACTACAGTTGCTCTTTGTCCAATTTGGTGGTCAGTCCATAGGCTAGTCTAAACCCTGGAGTCCATCCATAGACTAGGGTAAATACTGTGGTCATTCAGTCCAAAGTCTAGTGCAAATGCTGCAGTCAGTGAGTTCATAGACTAAGGTAAATTCTGCAGCCAGTCCATAGTCTAGTGTAAACACTGTGGTTATTCAGTACATAGTGTGATGTAAACACTACAGTCAGCGAGTAAGTCCACAGCCTAGTGTAATTGCTGTGATCATCAGTCCACAGTCTGGTGTAAACGTTGTGGTCAGTCAATAGTCTAATGTCAATGCTGTGGTCAGTCAGTATATAGTGTCTCTTAAACGCTGCAGTCAGTCTACAGTCTAGCTGCAATAATTGAGTCTATAGACTGCTATAAACACAGTGGTTAGTCAGTCCACAGTCTAGTGTAAACGCTCATGTTATTCAGTCCATAGACTAGGGTAAATGCTGTGGTCGGTCAGTGCATAATTTAGTGAAAATGCTATGGGCTGTCAGTCCATAGTTTAGTGTAAATACTGTGATCAATCTGGTGCATGGTCTCTCCATAATCTGGTGTAAACAATGATGTCAGTTCATTGTCTACTGTAAAGACTAAGGGCTCTTTCACACTTGCGTTCTTGTCTTCCGGCATAGAGTTCCGTCGTCGGGGCTCTATGCCGGAAGAATCCTGATCAGGATTATCCTAATGCATTCTGAATGGAGAGAAATCCGTTCAGGATGCATCAGGATGTCTTCAGTTCCGGAACGGAACGTTTTTTGGCCGGAGAAAATACCGCAGCATGCTGCGCTTTTTGCTCCGGCCAAAAATCCGGAACACTTGCCGCAAGGCCGGTTCCGGAATTAATGCCCATTGGAAGGCATTGATCCGGATCCGGCCTTAAGCTAAACGTCGTTTCGGCGCATTGCCGGAGCCGACATTTAGCTTTTTCTGAATGGTTACCATGGCTGCCGAGACACTAAAGTCCTGGCAGCCATGGTAAAGTGTAGCGGGGAGCGGGGGAGCAGTATACTTACCGTCCGTGCGGCTCCCAGGGCGCTTCAGAGTGACGTCAGGGCGCCCCAAGCGCATGGATCATGTGATCGCATTGGACACGTCATCCATGCGCATGGGGCGCTCTGACATCATTCTGGAGCGCCCCGGGAGCCGCACGGACTGTAAGTATACCGCTCCCCTGCTCCCTGCTCCTACTATGGCAACCAGGACTTTAATAGCGTCCTGGGTGCCATAGTAACACTGAAAGCATTTGGAAGACGGTTCCATCTTCAAATGCTTTCAGTACACTTGCGTTTTTCCGGATCCGGCGGGCACCTCCGGCAACGGAAGTGCACGCCGGATCCCAACAACGCAAGTGTGAAAGAGGCCTAAGGTCAATCAGGCCTCTGTTGGATAGGGGAGGTACAAAATAGCAGGGCTCTGTGGGGGGAGGGGCAAAGGCAAGATATTACTTAACAGGATTTTTGTGGGGGTGGGGGGGCTCAACTTGGCAGTACTCTTAGGGAATAGTAGGGGAAGTTGAACTGGAAGTGGCACAGGTAACAGGTGCAATGGAGGGCTAACAATATTTCTCAGGGTCTGTGAGTGTGGGGGAGACATGATGTGAGCTCTTGAGAGGTCTACAGGAATACACTGAAAAAATAACTCCACTGAATGTACTGCCTGTATTTAACACAGAGAGTCAGCAGATTCAGGGAAGCCCTGACTTCTCTTCTGTAGTCACTCACCAAAAATAAGAATCATGTAGGAAGCCCACATGGTTGTAGGGAGGGATTAAGGATTGATGCACACCACCCCTCCACTTCTTCCTGTCTCTTCTTACTTGCTAGCAGAACATCTACCTGACTTACCTCCTATGTTACTCCAGTGCCAGCAGGAGGCAGATCTGGTGTAGGCCCCAACTTCCTCTGTGGTGGTGTCTGATGAAGAAAGTGGCACACCTTTGAAATGTGTTACATGTGTAATAAAGAAATCCTCTTGGTATCCTATATCTGGCAATGCCAGATGCTGCCTGAATGCTGTCCCGCACCATTAACTATAATGGGGTCCCGTGGTGATCCGGTCGCAATCCAGCAAATATGCCAATAAACAGCTGGACAAATACCGTTGCACGCAATGGTTTATGTCCATCCAATTCCCAGCATTCTATGCCAGAACAGCCCGCTGGAAGGTTGTGCCGAAAGTGTGAAACAGCCCTAAGCTGAGAGTTTAGAAGCACTGAATAATTAGACAATAGGCATGTGCAACCCCATGAATAATACCTAGGCAGGGCATGCTATAACAGGAGTTAGCCTTCCATAGACCTAAAACACCATGGAAAGTTCTAATAAAAAGGCATTTTAGGTGCAACCTGGCCCCTGGAGGATTTGTAGCATGGCTCACAGTTCTCCAGGCCCAGGTGAGAAACTATGTAGTTTCTGAAACTGTCCTATTGTTTTCCTCTTCAAGTGGAAATAACTCACCTAGTGACTAGTTACTACATAAAGTGACAGTAACCACCAGTAGTGTTGTGCCTCTGTCTGAGAAAACAAATATTTCTAGTTTGCACAAAATGTATCTGCAACATTTCTGGAGGGCATACTGACAATTACAGCCTGCTACAGTTTAATGCATAGTCTCAAAGTACTGTAGGCATAAAAAAGGCCAAATATATTAGTATGTTTTGCTGTAAAAAGGCCTCATACCCAGCTATTAACCCATGTCTGCCCAGTGCCATTCATGTATGGTGCAGGGTGTGCCATAGCCATCAGGTGCCTGCTGTTTTAAAAAGCAGACACCCGGGCAAATGTATGTAAATGACGATAACGATAAAAATAGATAAACAATAAAAATAGATAAACAGTAAAAAATAAACATCATGAGCATTTTTATTGCAAAAATGCCCGTACTATAAAAAATTCTAAAATATTTATCCTATATGGCAAATGAAAAAATGAAAAAAAAAGTTAAAATGCCCTATTCGCCATTTTCTAGTCGCTTTACCTCACACAAAAAAATTTATAAAAAGTGATCAAAAAGTCATACACACCACAAAATGGTATCAATGAAAGTATAGATAGGATATGCTCCCATTTTCTGATAGATGCAAGGGGTTGTGTCATCTCAGACAGCGATGCACTTGGCTATTTTCGGAATCCCCTTAGAAATTAATGGGAGCGCGCTTGTGTGGCCACTGCTCCCATTCATTCCAATGAGGCCATCTGAAATAGCTGAGGCAGTGCTCAGCTATTTTTGGTAGCCCCATAGAAATTAATGCAAGATATCTGCACATGCGCAGTGCACCCTCTGGGACTTTGCAAGCTCTGTTTACAAGATAGGTGTGGGTCCCAGAGGTCCCAAGACACACACCTATCCTAGTGATATGCTCCCAATGACTGAGATGACACAACTAGAGATGAACGAATCGAAGCTGCCAAAGTGGAATTCGTTTAGAATTTCAGGAAAAATTTGCTTCACAACAAATGCAAATTTCCTCGCGCTTCGTAGTTAAATGCTAAAATGGCGGCTACATGTGTGAGGACTGAGGACATGGAGCATGGAACTCTGGGAAGGAGGGATCACCCAGATTGACATGCCTGCATGTAGCCAATCAGCATCCAGCCAGCTCTGTGATGTCACAGCCCAATAAATACGGCAGCCATTTTAGATTCTGCCATTTTCCAGTGTTCAGAGTGCAGGGACAGCAATTGGAAAAACCTCTATGTTTAAAAAAAAAAACTGAAAAAAGGATTTATAAGTGCAGGGTAAGGATAGGGAGGAATCATTTCACAGCATCTTAGTGCAGGGAGAGATGTCAGAAGGCGCTAGGGACATTGATAGGAAAGTGATATACAAGTGCAAGGAACGATTATTTGGGGATCCAAATAGTCATTAGACAGTTCTGACATTCCAGCTTTTTGTTATTGGGCTGCAAATGTTATGTTGGAAAGCCTTTAGTGGTTTATATCTTAGTATTTTATTCAGTACGACAAGAAAAGCATATACGCATTTCACTTCTGCAGTTATTTCTGTTGAAAGTGGATAGGGGTGTATTACAGTAAAACAAGAATACTATATACGCACTGCACTGTTGCAGTTATTTCTGGTCAAAGTATATAGAGGCGTATTACAGTAAAAAATAAAAATATATACGCACTGCACTGATGTAGTTATTTCTGGTGAAAACATATGGGGGAGTATTAAAGTAAAAGAAGAAAAATATATTCTCAGTGCATTTCTGCAGTTAATTTGGGTGAAAGCGTATAGAGCGTATTTAAGTAGAATAAGAAAAATATATACGCACTGCACTGTTGAAGTTATTTCAGTTAAAAGCGTATAGAGGCTTATTTCAGTAAAATAAGAAAAATATATACGCACTGCACTGCGTGTTGAAAGCATATAGGGGCATAGTTCATTAAAAAAAAGACAAATATATATGCACTGCACTGTTGCAGTTATTTCAGTTGAAGGCGTATAGTGGTGTATATATATTCTCAGTGCATTTCTGCAGTTAATTTTGGTGAAAGCGTATAGAGCGTATTTAATTAGAATAAGAAAAATATATACGCACTGCACTGTTGCAGTTATTTCTGTTGAAAGTGTATAGGGGCGTATTTCAGTAAAAAAGACAAAAATATACGCACTGCACTGTTGCAGTTATTTCAGTTGAAGGCGTATAGTGGTGTATTTCAGTATTGCAAGAAATATATAAAAATATATAAGCACTTCACTCTCAATTTTTTTTCTGGTAAAATCATATAGTGGCCTAATTCAGTCCAACAAGAAATATATATTCTCAGTGCACTGCTGCACTGATTTCTGGTGAAAGCATATAGGGGCATATTTCTGTAAAAAAAAAGAAAAATATATATGCACTGTTGCAGTTATTTCTGTTGAAAGTGTATAGGGGCGTTTTTCTGTAAAAAAAAGACTATATACGCACTGCACTGTTGCATTTTTGTTCTTGTGAAAGCGTATATGGGCGTATTTCAGTAAAAAAAAAAATATATATATGCACTGCACTGTTGCAGTTATTTCAGTTAAAAGCATATAGGGGTGTATTTCAGTAAAAAAAGAATAATATATATGCACTGCGCTGTTGCAGTTATTTCTGTTGAAAGTGTATAGGGGAGTATTTCAGTACTACCAGAAAAATATATACACACTTCACTATTTAATTGTTTTCTCGTTAAAGTTTATAGTGGCTTATTTCAATCCAACAAGAAATATATATTTTCAGGTCACATCTGCAGTTATTTCTGTTGAAAGCGTATAGTGGCGTATTTCAGTACTGCAAGAAATATATATAAGCACTTGACTCTTAAATTTTTTTGTGGTGAAAACGTATAGTGGCCTAATTCAGTCCAACAAGAAATATATATTCTCAGTGCACTGCTGCAGTGATTGCTGGTTAAAGCATATAGTAGCGTATTTCAGTACTGCAAGAAATATATATAAGCACTTCACTCTTTAATTTTTTTGCAGTCAAAGCATAGAGTAACCAAATTCAATCCAACAAAAAAAATATATTCTCAGTGCACTGCTGCAGTTATTTCTGGTGAAAGCGTATAGTGGCTTATTTCTTTACTGCAAAAAATATATATAAGCACTTCACTCTTTAATTTTTTTCTGGTCAAAGCGTATAGTGGCCAAATTGAGTCCAACAAGAAATATATATTCTCAGTGCACTACTGCAGTGATTTCTGGTGAAAGCGTATAAGGGCGTATTTCAGAACTTCAAGAAATATACAGTCAGGTCCATAAATATTGGGACATCGACACAATTCTTAAATTTTTGGCTCTATACACCACCACAATGGATTTGAAATGAAACAAACAAGATGTGCTTTAACTGCAGACTGTCAGCTTTAATTTGATGGTATTTACATCCAAATCAGGTGAACGGTGTAGGAATTACAACAGTTTGCATATGTGCCTCCCACTTGTTAAAGGACCAAAAGTAATGGGACAATTGGCTTCTCTGCTGTTCTATGGACAGGTCTGTGTTATTACCTCATTATCCCAATTACAATGAGCAGATAAAAGGCCCAGAGTTCATTTCAAGTGTGCTATTTGCATTTGGAATCTGTTGCTGTCAACTCTCAAGATGAGATCCAAAGAGCTGTCACTATCAGTGAAGCAAGCCATCATTAGGCTGAAAAAACAAAACAAACCCATCAGAGAGATAGCAAAAACATTAGGCGTGGCCAAAACAACTGTTTGGAACATTCTTAAAAAGAAGGAATGCACCGGTGAGCTCAGCAACACCAAAAGACCCGGAAGACCATGGAAAACAACTGTGGTGGATGCCTGAAGAATTCTTTCCCTGGTAAAGAAAACACCCTTCACAACAGTTGTCCAGATTAAGAACACTCTCCATGAGGTAGGTGTATGTGTGTCAAAGTCAACAATCAAGAGAAGACTTCACCAGAGTGAATACAGACGGTTCACCACAAGATGTAAACCATTGGTGAGCCTCAAAAACAGGAAGGCCAGATTAGAGTTTGCCAAACGACATCTAAAAAAGCCTTCACAGTTTTGGAACAACATCTTATGGACAGATGAGACCAAGATCAACTTGTACCAGAGTGATGGGAAGAGAAGAGTATAGAGAAGGAAAGGAACTGCTCATGATCCTAAGCATACCACCTCATCAGTGAAGCATGGTGGTGGTAGTCTCATGGCGTGGGCATGTATGGCTGCCAATGGAACTGGTTCTCTTGTATTTAGTGATGATGTGACTGCTGACAAAAGCAGCAGGATGAATTCTAAAGTGTTTCGGGCAATATTATCTGCTCATATTCAGCCAAATGCTTCGGAACTCATTGGACGGCGCTTCACAGTGCATATGGACAGTCAGTTTTTTAAGGGAAAGAAGTGGAATGTTATGCAATGGCCAAGTCAATCACCTGAACTGAATCCGATTGAGCATGCATTTCACTTGCTGAAAACAAAACTGAAGGGAAAATGCCCCAAGAACAAGCAGGAACTGAAGACAGTTGCAGTAGAGGCCTGGCAGAGCATCACCAGGGATGAAACCCAGCGTCTGGTGATGTCTATGCGTTCCAGACTACAGGCTGTAATTGACTACAAAGTGAAAATTTGATTTATGATTATTATTCTGTCCCATTACTTTTGGTCCCTTAACAAGTGGGAGGCACATATGCAAACTGTTGTAATTCCTACACCATTTACCTGATTTGGATGTAAATAGCCTCAAATTAAATCTGACATTCTGCAGTTAAAGCACATCTTGTTCGTTTCATTTCAAATCCATTGTGGTGGTGTATAGAGCCAAAAATATTAGAATTGTGTCAATGTCCCAATATTTATGGACCTGACTGTATATATGCACTTCAATATTCACTTTTTTTCTGGTAAAAGTGGATAGGGTCATATTTTAAAACAACAAGAAAAATACAGTTGCAAGAAAAAGTATGTGAACCCTTTGGAATGATATGGATTTCTGCACAAATTGGTCATAAAATGTGATCTGATCTTCATCTAAGTCACAACAATATACAATCACAGTCTGCTTAAACTAATAACACACAAAGAATTAAATGTTACCATGTTTTTATTGAACACACCATGTAAACATTCACAGTGCAGGTGGACAAAGTATGTGAACCCCTAGACTAGTGACATCTCCAAGAGCTAATTGGAGTGAGGTGTCAGCCAACTGGAGTCCAATCAATGCGATGAGATTGGAGGTGATGGTTACAGCTGCCCTGCCCTATAAAAAACACACCAGTTCTGGGTTTGCTTTTCACAAGAAGCATTGCCTGATGTGAATGATGCCTCGCACAAAAGAGCTCTCAGAAGACCTACGATTAAGAATTGTTGACTTGCATAAAGCTGGAAAGGGTTATATAAGTATCACCAAAAGACTTGCTGTTCATCAGTCCACGGTAAAACAAATTGTCTATAAATGGAGAAAACAACTTAGTAGCATATGCAAATGAGGGCTCGCAAGTGCCTAGGGCGGCGTTACCCTCGTAGGTGCCCAGCTAGCTCAGCCTTAACGTCGCTTCCCCCCGCCCATTCTTTCCCTCTGCCTGCCCATCCTTTCCCTCTGACCGCCCATCTACTTACTTCTTGTTTAGCCGAGATCCCGCGCCTGCGCACTCAGTACGTCGGCCGGTGCATGCGCACTGCGATGCCCATTCCTTGTACGGCATCACAGTAATTAATGCGCATGCGCCGGCTTCGCGACGTTAACCGGCGCATGTGCATTAATTACTGTGATGCCGTACAAGGAATGGGCATCGCAGTGGGCATGCACCGGCCGGCCGACGGACTGAGTGCGCAGGTGCGGGATCTCGGCGAAACAAGAAGTAAGTAGATGGGCGGGCAGAGGGAAAGAATGGGCGGGGGAAGCGACAATAAGGCTGAGCTAGCTGGGCACCTACGAGGGTAACGCCGCCCCTGGGCACTTGCGAGCCCTCATTTGCATATGCTACTAAGTTGTTTTTTGCCGGTTTTATAAGTCCAGGATTGCTCATAAAGGTAACGTTTTTATTAACTGTAAGGTTGCTAGAAAGCTATGGGAAGGGTTGAAATGGTGAAACTTTGATGACAGACCCCCTTTAATTTCCGTTTCATTGGTTTAGTTCAGCTACAAGTATGTCAGGCAGAGAAGTGCCAGGCCATGCACAGAGGAGGGGCAGAGGCCTGAATGTTTCTGGCGCAAGCAGAGGTCGCAGCAGAGTAATGGGTCATGGCAGCAGTAGTCGCAGCGAAAGGCCTGAGCTCCTGGTGTCATCTAGTGGTTGTGTCTTGACCAGCAACCCTGCAGTTATTGATTGGTTAACTCTGTCATCCACATAATCCCAAGTGACATCAGACACCCCCAGCCAACAGTCGGTGGGTTTGTCACGTCAGACACAACCTTTAGTTGGCATGCCCCGGGAGCAGGCCCTGTGCGCTCACCTGTCCTCAACCTGCCTCTGGCCATCACCGAAAGAAGTACTACATGCAGTGGGCTCTACTTCACTTTTCAGTGAGGATGAGCTACTAGAAGACAGTCAGCAGCTACTGCCCAGCCAAGATGTGGAGGAGACATCCGTCGCTTACTCCGCTAGGCGGGCAAGTAGTGATGAGGAGAGTGGCACGGGAGCTTGTGTTGCGAATGGTTAGCGACCCAGAGACCGTTGAGGACATCAGTGATGTGCAGACACTCCTCGATGATGATGAAGCCGATCGCACTTGGGACCCGGGTGAAGAAGGGGCTTCATCATCATCAGGAGAAGAGAGTGGCAGCTTTCTCTTCAGGCAGCTGCTGAGCCAGCAAGTCACTAGCATGGCTGGAAGTCAGCAGGGTGGCAGCAGTGGGAGGTCGGGAGTCGAACGTGCTCGGGGTAGACCACCCGCTTTGCAGCAGCCTATCTGCCCGGAAAGGAGTGGTGCATGGGTTCACGGAAGCAGTGGCGGTAGCAGTCAGCCAGCGAGTAGTGTTGGGGGGAAAATCAGGTACTCGGCGGTGTGGCAGTTTTTTTTGAAGATGCCGGAGGTAGTCAACATGACCATATGTAGAATATGTGGGCAGAAGGTGAAGCATGTTGGCACCACGGCCCTGCTTCAATATATGCAGTGTCATTATAAAATGGCCTGGGAGAACCATGGCTCTGATGTGGTGGTCCAGCCTGCTGCAGCTACCGCTACATCACCCAGTGGCATGCACCCAGTTTCAGCCAGTCAAGGCTCCACCACCGCAGACATACGGAGCTGTTTGTCAATCCCATCTTCTGCTGGCCCAGATGCTTAGGCTCCTACTCCTTGTCAGTCATTCTGTCAGCAATCGGTCACCAAAGCAATTGCCAAGAGACAACAGTATGCATGCACGCATCCAACGGCACAGAAGCTGAACGTGATCCTGTCCACGTTGCTGGTGCTTTAGTCCCTCCCTTTTCAAGTGGTGGACTTTGCACCTTTCAGAGAACTGATAACTTGTGCCAAGCCGAGGTAGAGTCCCAAGCAGTCATTTCTTTGCCAAAAAGGCAGTACCAGCCCTGCACACGTATGTAGAACAGAAGGTGGGACAGTCCTTGAGCCTGTCGGTGTCTGCCAAAGTGCACGGCAGTGCCAACGTGGGGATCTGCAACTACGGTCAGGGACAATACATGTCCTTTATGGCCCACTGGGAGAATGTGGTACCTGCACAGCCACACCAGCATCTTGGCCAGGTCATGTTGTCACACCATTGGTCCTGTGACAATGTCCGCCTCTGCCTCCTCATCCTCCACAATGTCCTCAGCCTCCACTGCAGCGAAAAGTCATAGTGCCCCTCCAGCATACCACATGTGCAGGGCTCAGCGGTGTCACGCTGTTCTGCACCTGGTTTGCCTTGGCGAACGGAGTCACACAGGGGAGGAACTGCTCCATGTGATGCATCAAGAAATCGAATCCTGGCTTTCTCCCGACAACTCAAAATCGGAACCATGGTGTCGGTGTTGCGTCAAGGAAGGCTGAGCTATGTGCCCTGCATGGCACACGTGTTCAATCTGGTTGTCAAACGGTTCCTGAAGTCTTCCACCCATCTGCAAGACATCCTAAAAATGGGCAGGAGACTTTGCATGCACTTCAGCCACTCGTATAGCACAAAGCACACCCTCCTTGGGCTGCAGTGGCAGAACGGCATCCCCCAACATAGGCTAATATGCGATGTTTCCACCCGTTGGAATTAAACCCTCCATATGTTTGACCGACTATATGAACAGAGAAGGACCATTAACGATTTCTTGAGGATGCAAGCGGATAGAAGTACTCCACTGTGTAACTTTGATGTCAGCCAGTGGCAGCTCATGTGTGACACCTACCGTTTGCTCAGGCCCTTTGAGGACGCCACGTTATTTGTCAGTCGCCAGGACTACGGGATGAATGACGTTACTCCACTGCTTGATGTCCTGGAACAGATGCTGGTAACAATGGCTGGTCAGGGAACAGGAGACGTGGCGCATTGATCTCATGGCCACATGAGCCCTGTGGAGGCTGAACTGGAAGAGGAGGAGGAGAGGGAGGAGGACATTGGAGCATAGGCAATGTGCAGCCAAATGGGTGTTTTTTCTACTCAGCTGACAGGAGGAGCAGGAGCAGCCAGAGGAGCTACAGGGCGATGAGGAAAACGAGACAGAGGACCAGGACACACCGTGGCAGTATGCAGTGGAGATGGAGGCAGGGAGTCCCTCCGAGTCACTTGCACAAATGGCACGATGCGTGCTCACTTGCTTGCGTAGTGACAGCCAAATTGTCACCATTCGGCAGAGGGATGACTTCTGTCTCTCCACCTTGTTTTACCCTCGCTACTGGTCCATAATGGGGGCCTTTTTTACACCCACCGAGAGGGAGGACAAACTGAATTACTACAGAGACCTGACCGGGGGACCCTCTGCCCTCACGTTCCACTGCCATGTCTGCTGGGGAGGGGTGGGGTGGTAGGAGCAGTACCAGCTACATCATCAGCAGCCTAAGTCTACAGTTGCTGATGAGTAGCTTTCTTCATAGTGAGGAAACTACTCACCAGCAGCAGGAAGACCTTTAGCAGGACCTGAACCAGCAGGTGATGGCATACTTGGACAGCACCCTGCCACCCCACATTGACTACTGGGTATCCAAACTTGATTAGTGGCCACAACTACCAGAGTTTTCCCTGGAAAAGCTGTCCTGCCTGGCCAGTAGTGTGGCATCAGAGCGGGTGTTTAGTGCAACGGGGGGCCATAGTTACCCCAAGAAGAACTCGCCTGTCTACCCAAAATGTGGAGAGACTGACCTTTGTCAAGATGAATCAGGTGTGGATCAGCAAGGATTTCCAACCACCAATTGTGCCACACATGGTGCCACACAAACACTTTGATACAATATCTAATATAGTGCTATATCTTCATAAACACGAATATTCTAGATTTTTCATCAATAGCCATGAACTCTCACTGCTTTTTGCTTGTGGGCCAGTGAGAATGCTGCAAGATCTTTGACTTTAGGAGTAGTGTTGATCGCAAATTTTCATATCGCTAATTTTCTGAATGTCGGTTTTCGCAATTAGGAAAATAATGACTAGATATCACGAATTCGCGAATTTATGATGAATATTCGCCCAAATATTCGAATTTGAATATTGCCCCTGTCTCAGCTACTATTTTGATGCTGCAACCCGCCTGATTCCACACATCTGATGCCAAGTGCTCCTTTTTTCACCCACCTTTTTCAGCAGGTACTGGTATTGCCACGCACCGCCCAACTCTGTTACCGGGTCACTTTGTGGTCTCCTGATGCAGCTGCTGCTGCTGCCATCTCCACACTATGTCACCTTGCCACTCTGTGGTGTCCTCACGCTGCTGCCATCTCCACACTATGTCACATTGCCACTCTGTTGTCTCCTCAGGCTGCTTCCATCTCACCACTATGTCATAGGTCCACTCTCTGGTCTCCTCATGCTGCTTCCACCTCACCACTATGTCATAGGTCCACTCTGTGGACCTCTAATGCTGTTCCCACCTTCCCCACTTCATGACTGGTCCACTATTTTGGCTTTCGTCTTGGCTGATATCATCATTTATTTGACCTTTCTTCTGATCTGTCAGAAGGAAGGGAAAATGAGACGCACAACGGATCCTGTCTGTGTATCAGCTGTAAAGCCTCTATGGTCCCATCAGAATTGACTTATGATTTGGTAGCCAAAAGCAGGAGTAGGTACAAAACACAGAAGACATGAAAATATTCCATGTATGTGTCATCTCTGTTTTACATGCACTCCTGTGTTTTTTTTTGGCTTTAGCAATACTGATGGATTATTGAGCAAATGCTGACCGAGTGAAGGCGGATGCTCCACAGACAGGATACATGTTTTTGTGGGTTATTGTTCTTACGGATCAGAGGAAAGCCAAATTAATCAGTGATGTCAACACAAACTTACTACTGACACCGTCTCCACTATATCAGGGGGGCTCTACTTGTATACGCGTTTAATAGAACAATTTCTGTTGACATCAATATAGAATCAGCTGGCCACGGTGTAAAAGGAGTGCGCTTCTTCTTGGCACTAACATTGACCTGTAAGGCTGAGTTCATACTTGAGATATTTGGTCAGTTTTGGCCCCGTGACTGCCCAAATAACTGAAGTGTGCAATCATTCTAAGAGCGACGCCTGTCATCTGCATGTCATACATACTCACAGTATTATTTCACTACCAAAGCAGACTCCCTATGCATGTTACTGCAAGGCACAGTGTTCTAAACCACTATAAAGGCTCTCAGCAGCCAGGAAATAGCCATTTTTTAACATAATTCGCCACAAATATATTTGGATCGAATCAAATTTTTCCAAAAAAATTTGGCGAACCGTCTTTAGACACAATCTCTTTAACATCAGGGAGCTATACCTATAAAAAAAGCTTTAACTGAAAAACCAAAGATAAAAATCAAGTACAAGTATGAAATAACAGAGTGGCTGACTGGCACAGAGGGAGTGAGGACCCGCTAAACAATGTTTTCAACAGAGGGAGACAGTAGGCAAGGTTAGAAGCTGAATATAGTTTAGTGACAGTAGAGTTATTCTAGGTTCTAGGCTTTACCGAAGAGGTGGGCTTTCTAGTTTCTTTTTAAGGATTTGAAGTTGGGCCCAAAGTCTAACTGGTTTAGATTAGTAGTTCTAAAGTATGGAGGATGCATGGGACAATCTTGAAAATAGTGTTGGTTCTTCTTTTATGAAACACCTTCATTATAGATTCATACTTCGTACTGCGTCACCACTAATGAGACCTGGCAGTGGAAATGTTTAGGGATGGATATTTGGCAGAAGGAATCTGTGTTTGTCTTTAAACAGATGTGGGTTTTATATATATTTATTTAATTAGTTATCTTAGTTGTTCATCAAGCAGCGTGATGACTGTGATAGCTATTGTTTCTGACATGTCAATGTTAAGGTCACAGTAAATTATGCTGTAGGGCTGTTTGGTATGAAGAAGTGACAAACTTGCTTTCAGTCATTTATGTAAGCCTTATAGTACATTTCTAAAAATATAAAATAGCAGAAAAAGGTTAAATAAGAGGGATTTATTTTATGTGATTTGAAGTGTTACAATAAGATTGGTTTGTTAGGTCTCATGCACACACCAAAAAAAAACCAAAAAAAACTGAGGGAAGATGCCACAATTGCAGAAGGGCCCTGGAAAAAAAAAAAAAACTGCAAGCAAAACTTCACAACATACAATACTGCAGTTCTCAATTTTGAGTCTGTGTTCCCCACTTCATTACTCTAATCTCTGTCTCATAGTCCCAAACTAAAAGAAGAAGAAGAATGCACATGGCATGAATTATTTACTTGCATGAATGGTGGCACATGGCTCCATAGTATGTCTCCATCCGGTCATATGATGGCTCTGTACAGCAACATATTATGAAGATATTCATATTGTCCAGAGCCCTAATATGATACTGTCCACGAGTCCTTATGGTAACAAGAGCTCTGTGTCTACAGACTTTACGATTATAAATCCAGTGATATTGTTAGATCACTTGGAATATGCTGTCCTGAGTGCACTAACAGAGAATTCCTCTACTTGAGGTAAGTATTCATTATATCAAAAGAAACACACAATAAAAACAGTAGTAGTTATATTAACCTCTTGGATACCGTAGGTTTTTTCATTATGAAGGCTTATTCATAAGTGGGAAACGAGAAAAAAAATCCAAATTCAATTTTTGGGGTAAGAGAAACAACAAGAAAATGGGAAATCAGCCATTTTGACCCTTTTTTTCCATTACGCCATTCGCCGTACTGGATTATTATTTTTTTTTATATTTTAATAGTATGGGTGTTTTTGGAAAAGGTGATGACCATGATGTTTATATTTTTTGTTATTTTACGGGAAGGGGGGTTATTTAAATTTTTATATATTTTTAAAAAAATGTTATGCTTTTGTAGCTACTGTTTTATTCAATATTACCATCTTTCATAGAAAAGCATAATATTAGCTGAATTGCTCATTTCTTATGTTGGCCTGCTGGCCAAAATAAGAATTGCAGCTCCAATACCCTTGGTCTCTTCAGCATCCTCATTGGCCACAGGGAATGCCGGTGAGAAGACCAGAAGTGCACAGTTTTTTTTTAGCCTTTAGATGCAGTGATCACAATTGGTCACAGCATCTTAAGGCTTAAATGACCGCAATCAGAATTATTGCCTGTCACAGTCATTAGTCGTGGGTACCTGCTGTTTGAAACAGTGCAGACCCGCCTGCCATGGTGCTCGCTGTCCAATGAAAAATGTTCTACAGTTTTAAAACCAGCACCTGGATATGAATACTTTTGTAGTTGAATATAATAAAAAAAATTGCATAGCCACTGAGTTATTCAATAAAATGTATCTGTGTTTGTTTTTTCTTATTTATTTGGCCAACTCACTGAAATGGCCGCACATGCTCAGTTTCATCCTTCAACTGCCACTTGAGCTCCGATAGGGAGAGAGCTGCAGCCGAATGGACATGCTCCCTTAGCTACAGCAGAAAAGACACTCCTCTTGCGCTTTCAGCTTGATATAAATCTAGCAGAGCAATGAATGGGGAGATCTCTGGATCCATGTGAGGTGCAGGGCTGGTTCTAGCTTTGTTAGAAAGAGATTGTCATGTACTATATGATGTCTGATTCTCATTTTTTACATTAGTCATGGGATAACCCCTTTAACTTTCCAGGATTTTTGTTAAAGACATCAATGTCTAATGATAGCAATTTAATACAATATAGTTACATACTATCAAAAACCTCCACAGGCTGCAAATCACATCACAACTACTGGGAAGCCTCAAATAACTTTTGATATAGTATCATTATTATTATTATTATTATTATTATTATTATTATTATTATTATATTTTTTTTCAAAACTGCTCATCTCACACTACTTATTTTGGGATATAGTATGTTAATATTAAGTAAGCAGTCTGTGCCCACCCGTGCCATGCTACTCACTATGCTGCTCACCGTCCCTACAGGCTGCTGTCTCCATTGTTGCCTCTTAAAGGGTTAAAGGTTTTGCACACATCTGCAAAACCTTCCCCAGTCAATGGCCATTCCTGGGTATATAAGGCACTCTTCCCAGGCAGAAAGTGCCTAAGGTTATGGTCCCTTGTGACAAGCAAAGGTGTTGAAGAATCCTGCTTCAGTGATTCTCTTGCATTGTCCATTTTGTGTACCCATTGTGTATCCATTATGCCTATGTACTCCTGGCCTCCCAGTTAAGCTTTTAGTTCATGTTTAAGTTTGACTAATCTGTATCTACCTGTATCTACCTTGGGTGCTGCCTGCCATGTTTCTGCAGCCATCACTACCTAGCCACTAGTTCCCCTAGTGTCTCAAATTTAGTGTTGCCATTATCTTCAGTTCCAATGTTGGAGACTGCCTAAACTGCTTCTGTAATTCTGGTGTGGTTCCTGTATCTCAGCCATCCAGCCAAGTTTCCTACAGTCAACTTCTGCCAAAAGCATCATAAGCAGTACAAGATACTGTTCACACTGTAGTTTTGGTATGTTTTGGTGCTTAATCTGTGCCTAGAGATTCTGGTGCTTCTTCCAGAGTCTCTGACCCCAGTGAGTCATCTGCCAACTATACTGAGACTATCCCAAGAGGTAGTGGTTGCTCCCCTGCAAGGAAGTTCAGATCCTGTACATTTTTTAAAGGATAAGAAAGGGAAAATATGTTATTACTAGAGTTGAGCGGACACCAGGTTCGGCCGAAAAAAAAAAAATTCCCCGAAGTCAATGGGGACCCGAACTTTTGAGCACTAAAATGGCTGTAAAAATGTCATGGAAAGAGCTAGAGGGCTGCAAAAGGCAGCAAAATGTGCTTAAGAGCATGGAAAATGCTCTGCAAACAAATGTGGATAGGGAAATTAATTAAAAAATCATAAAATATCTTAAGAAAATAAAAATTAGGAATGATGTAGGAGGAAGAGGTTGAGGAGGCGGTGAATGGGTGGATGTGGCCGTGTAGGCTCACGTGGCGGTCTAGGTGGAAACGGCAGCGAAAGAGGAATAGGTAGCCAACACAGATGTGTGTAATTTTGAATTTTTACATAGGGTTATCCCCAAAATATTGGGACATATAAAGAAAAAAGGAATAAGTGCACTTGAGTACAAGGATGGATGGTTGAGGCTGTTAGAACTGTCTATTCTGCACAAGGTACAGACAAGTCCTAAAAGGGATCCAAGCCTGGTTCATTTTAATGAACGTGAGCTTGTCCATGTTGGCTGTGGACAGGCGGCTGCGTCTGTCTGTAATGACGCCTCCTGCATTGCTAAATACACGTTCAGAGAGTACACTGGTTGCAGGGCAGGCCAGCACCTCCAAGGCATACAGGGCAAGCTCTGGCCATGTGGAAAATTTGGAGACCCAGAAGTTGAATGGGGCAGAACCATCAGTCAGTACGTGTAGGCGTGTGCACAGGTACTGTTCCACCATGTTGTTCAAATGCTGCCTCCTGCTAACACGCTCCATATCAGCAGTTGGGGCCGGTTGTTGTGGCGAGGTGACAAAGCTTTTACACATGTCGGCCATGCTAACCCTGCCTTCTGAGGTGCTAGCGCTGACACAGCTGCGTTGGCGACCTCTTCCTCCTCCCCTGCCTTCACCTTGTGCTTCCACTTGTCCCCCGGCCTCAGTCGGGAATGCTCTCAGAAGCGCGTCTACCAGGTGGATAGTAGCTCCTTTTTTTACCCCCTGAAGACGCCGCAGTAGCGGTGAAACATGTCGGGGGAGCTGCATTCTTTCTGATTTAAAAAATTATGTCAGGGCAAAGAAACAACTAGATGCACGGCGAACTGCAGACGCCGAGCGCACATTATAACATAGGGGCAGTGCCGGTAAATTAAGCGCTAGTAGCAGAGCTACTAAGTGTATCTTGGCATATGCTAGCTATCACGCTAACAGCACTCCAGGCAGGATAATGAGCTAATAGAGAGCAGTATAGATAAAGCTACAAAGTGTCTGATGTCGGCTGACATTATAGACATAAAGTATATGACATTGTCTGCACTCTATTATCAGAGAGATATGCCTTAATATCATCTGATACTCCAACTAGTAGAGACAATATACCCTAAAAAAGCCCCCATATATATAGCCCTCCATATGCAGTTTTAAATTCTTACTTATATGTTTTTTGTGCTAATGTTCGTTTAATAAAAGTCAAATAAAAGTTATATTTTAAAACTTGAGCGAAAACAGGAATTATAGTCGCTGACTATTGGATTTGTATATTTGACCTCCTGGGTCCAGTGGGTCTTTTGAAACGTATGCCTGTAGTCGCGCATCTTCCGATCATGCTCCAGTGAGGGAATTAAGGACGACACATTGTCTTTGTAACGGGGATCCAGCAGGGTGGCCACCCAGTAATCAGAACACGTTAAAATGTGGGCAACTCTGCTGTCGGTGCGCAGGCACTGCAGCATGTAATCGCTCATGTGTGCCAGGCTGCCCAAAGGTAAGGACAAGCTGTCCTCTGTGGGAGGCGTATCGTCTGCGTCCTCCGTATCCCCCCAGCCACGCACCAGTGATGGGCCCGAGCTGCGTTGGATGCCAACCAACTGTGAACATGCTTCATCCTTATCCTCCTCCTCCAGTAGTGGGCCCTGGCTGGCCAAATTTGTACCTGGCCTCTGCTGTTGCAAAAATCCTCTTTCTGAGCCACTTCTAAAAGACTGGCCGGAAAGTGTTAGAGATGACCCCTCTTCCTCCTCCTCGTCCTGGGACACATCCTCTTCCATCATCGCCCTAAGTGTTTTCTCAAGGAGACATAGAAGTGGTATTGTAATGCTGATAACGGCATCATCGCCACTGGCCATGTTGGTGGAGTACTCGAAACAGCGCAACAGGGCACACAGGTCTCGCACGGAGGCCCAGTCATTGGTGGTGAAGTGGTGCTGTTCCGCAGTGCGACTCACCCGTGCGTGTTGCAGCTGAAACTCCACTATAGCCTGCTGCTGCTCGCACAGTCTCTCCAGCATGTGCAAGGTGGAGTTCCACCTGGTGGGCACGTCGCATATGAGGCAGTGAGCGGGAAGACCGAAGTTATGCTGTAGAGCAGACAGCCGTGCCGTGGCAGGATGAGAATGCCGGAAGCGCGCACAGACGGCCCGCACCACCAAATTCAGCACATGCGCCAGGCAAGGGATGTGCGTCAAACCGGCTAGTCCCAGAGCTGCAACGAGATTTCGCCCATTATCGCACACCACCAGGCCGGGCTTGAGGCTCACTGGCAGCAACCACTCGTCGGTCTGTTGTTCAATACCCCGCCACAACTCCTGCGCGGTGTGGGGCCTGTCCCCCAAACACATCAGTTTCAGAACGGCCTGCTGACGTTTACCCCTGGCTGTGCTGAAGTTGGTGGTGAAGGTCTGTCGCTGACCGGATGAGGAGGTGGTAGAAGAGGAGGAAGCAACAGGAGGCAAAGAATGATGCCCTGCGATCCTTGGCGGTGGAAGGACGTGCGCCAAACAGCTTTCCGCCTGGGGCCCAGCTGCCACTACATTTACCCAGTGTGCAGCTAGGGAGATATAACGTCCTTGGCCGTGCTTACTGGTCCACGTATCTGTGGTTAGGTAGACCTTACGACAGATGGCGTTGCACAGTGCACACTTGATTTTATCCGATACTTGGTTGTGCAGGGAGGGCACGGGTCTCCTGGAGAAGTAGTGGCGGCTGGGAACGACGTACTGTGGGACAGCAAGCGACATGAGCTGTTTGAAGCTGTCCGTCTCCACCAGCCTGAATGACAGCATTTCAAAAGCCAGTAGTTTAGAAATGTTGGCATTCAGGGCCAGGGATCGAGTGTGTCTAGGTGGGAATTTACGCTTTCTATCAAAGATTTGTGAGATGGAGAGCTGAACACTTCCGTGTGACATGTTGGAGATGCTTGGTGACGGAGGTGGTGTTGTTGGTGGCACATCCTCTGTTTGCTGGGCGGCAGGTGCCAACGTTCCTCCAGAGGCGGAGGAAGAGGCCGAGGCAGCAGCAGAAGAGGGTGCAGGAGGGGCCTGAGCCCTTTCTTGGTTTTGAAGGTGCTTACTCCACTGCAGCCCGTGTCTCGCATGTAGATGCCTGGTCATGCAGGTTGTGCTAAGGTTCAGAACGTTAATGCCTCGCTTCAGGCTCTGATGGCACAGCGTGCAAACCACTCGGGTGTTGTCGTCAGCACATTGTGTGAAGAATTGCTATGCCAGGGAACTATTTGAAGATGCCTTTGGTGTGCTCGGTCCCTGGTGATGGTGGCCAGTAGCAGGCAAACAGTTTTGGCGATGGCTGCTCTGCTTTTGCACCCTGCTCCCGCTTTTGCTACGCTGTTGGCTCGGTCTCACCACTGCCTCTTCCTCCGAACTCTGAAAGTCAGTGCCACGACCTTCATTGTATGTGGGGTCTAGGACCTCATCGTCCCCTGCATCGTCTTCCACCCAGTCTTCCTCCCTGACCTCCTTTTCGGTCTGCACACTGCAGAAAGACGCAGCAGTTTGCACCTGTGTTTCGTCATCATCAGAGAAGTGCTGAGGTGGTATTCCAATGTCCTCATCAGGAACCATAAGTGGTTGTGCGTCAGTGCATTCTATGTCTTCCACCCCTGGGAAAGGGCTAGGTGGATGCCCTTGGGAAACCCTGCCAGCAGAGTCTCCAAACAGCAACCCAGTATGCCCCAGTATGAGAGACGTATTTGTGGCCTAAATTTCACAGTCACTTATGCACGTCTAATCCCAGATGTGCAGTATATCAGAGGGTTTTTTCACCCCAGTAAGCAAAAAGCTGTATTTTTGGCCTAAATGTGACACTCAATTATGCACGTCTAATCCTAGATGTGCACTATATGAAACAGATGGTTTTTTTTTTCCCACCCCAGTATGAGAAAGCCGTATTTGTGGCCTAAATTTCACAGTCACTTATGCACGTCTAATCCCAGATGTGCAGTATATCAGAGGGTTTTTTCACCCCAGTAAGCAAAAAGCTGTATTTCTGGGAAAAATGTGACACTCATTTATGCACGTCTAATCCTAGATATGCACTATATGAAACAGATGTTTTTTTTTTCACCCCAGTAAGCAAAAAGCTGTATTTCTGGCCTAAATGTGACACTCACTTATGCATGTCTAATTCTAGATGTGCAGTATATCAGAGGGTTTTTTCACCCCAGTAAGCAAAAAGCTGTATTTCTGGCCTAAATGTGACACTCACTTATGCACGTCTAATCCTAGATGTGCACTATATGAAAAAACGTGTTTTTTTTAACCCCAGTAAGCAAAAAGCTGTATTTCTGGACTTGCAGACATGCAGATATCCTGTGCTGGTGCACTATCGTTGCATAAAATGGCTGCCGATTATGTATTGATATTGTCAAACTGAAGTAAAAAAAGTTCGTTTTCAGCAGTAGTTGGCTCAGGGCAGGCTTAAAAAAATTGTGCACTGCAACTACAAAACACATTTGCTGTAGATCGCTGATTAAAAAAGTAGTTCTTCATAAGATTTCTCCCTGATCTCTCCCTCACAGCAGCTGCAGCCTCTCCTTACACTAATCTGAGCAGAGTGACGGGCGGCGCTATGTGACTCCAGCTTAAATAGAGGCTGGGTCACATGCTGCAATTGGCCAATCACAGCCATGCCAATAGAAGGCATGGTTGTGATGGCCTTTTGAGGGAAAGTAGTAGTATGCTGTGCAGCCTTTCAAAAAGTGCCAAGAAAGCGCCAAACGCCGAACCCGAACCCGAACTTTTACGTAAATGTTCGGGTTCGGGTGCTGAAAAACCTAAAGTTCGGTATGAACCCGAACTTTACAGTTCGCTTAACTTTTGTTATTACAGAACTCGATTTTTAGCACTGTGATAATTTCTTTTCATTTCACATGATCACATGAATATATCATTCTAAAAAAAGTATTGCCCATTTTGTACTTCTGCTTATGTTTGTACTAATGGAATGATGATACATATAATGTGATAAACATTAAATATGAAAGAATAAAATGTAAATAAAAACAATCATATTTTTTCTATTAATTTCAGAGGAACATATTATAAGACTGCAGGTCATAGTGTCTCCCCAACTAGGTAATGTTCTCAACCAATTTCAACCCTTGGTACTGTAATTTACAGAATGTACGTCAAATTCTTCTGTAGCAAAAATCTAATTACTTGTAGTCTTTAATGACACATTTACAATTTAATTAATATCATTCTCTTTTAAAGATCACACAAAGCAATATGAACAGGAGCCAAGAGAAATAATTAAAGGTATTAATCTATAAATATATCCCCAGTAAATTATTGTAACTACTATTTGCTCTATATTTTTAATTTGGCATTTTATATATTTTGTTTTCTAGAAGAACCTGCAAAGCCAATAGAGCCACAGCCTACAGAAATAATTGAAGGTAACAATAAGTACTATATACAAACTTTTACTGCACAGTAACAATCACCACAGTCCATAGGTGACACTAGCAGATGTTTATGCTCTTGTTGAGATCCAGATGTGTCACTTACATACAGTAGACTGAAAGTGCTATTGGTGCTGCTGTACAAGCACTTCAGAATCCACTGGTAGACTGGATAAAATGGTTACCATTCCCCTATGGTGATGCCAGGAAAAGTAAAACATTTTGTAGTCTAGGTTTTATTTCTCAACTATATACACTATATGATGACAATAAACAGGATACATATTGTGTCCTTGCTGGAGGTGTCATAGGTATAGATAATTCATGTATTTTCTATTTATTTTTCATAGAATTTGAAGAAAAAAATATTTCAAAAGAGCCCACAAAGCAATTTGAACCGGAGCCAAGAGAAATAATTGAAGATATAATCTATAATCATATCTCCAGTATATTATTGTAACTGCTATTTGCTCTATATTTTTAATTTGGCATTTTATGTACACTGCTCAAAAAAATAAAGGGAACACAAAAATAACACATCCTAGATCTGAATTAATTAAATATTCTTCTGAAATACTTTGTTCTTTACATAGTTGAATGTGCTGACAACAAAATCACACAAAAATTTAAAAATGGAAATCAAATTTTTCAATTCATGGAGGTCTGGATTTGGAGTCACACTCAAAATTAAAGTGGAAAAACACACTACAGGCTGATCCAACTTTGATGTAATGTCCTTAAAACAAGTCAAAATGAGGCTCAGTAGTGTGTGTGGCCTCCACGTGCCTGTATGACCTCCCTACAACGCCTGTGCATGCTCCTGATGAGGTGGCGGACAGTCTCCTGAGGGATCTCCTCCCAGACCTGGACTAAAGCATCTGCCAACTCCTGGACAGTCTGTGGTGCAACGTGACTTTGGTGGATAGAGCAAGACATGATGTCCCAGATGTGCTCAATTGGATTCAGGTCTGGGGAACGGGCGGGCCAGTCCATAGCATCAATGCCTTCGTCTTGCAGGAACTGCTGACACACTCCAGCCACATGAGGTCTAGCATTGTCTTGCATTGGAGGAACCCAGGGCCAACTGCACCAGCATATGGTCTCACAAGGGGTCTGAGGATCTCATCTCGGTACCTAATGGCAGTCAGGCTACCTCTGGCGAGCACATGAAGGGCTGTGCGGCCCTCCAAAGAAATGCCACCCCACACGATTACTGACCCAATGTCAAACCGGTCATGCTGGAGGATGTTGCAGGCAGCAGAACGTTCTCCACTGCGTCTCAAGACTCTGTCACGTCTGTCACATGTGCTCAGTGTGAACCTGCTTTCATCTGTGAAGAGCACAGGGCGCCAGTGGCAAATTTGCCAATCTTGGTGTTCTCTGGCAAATGCCAAACGTCCTGCACGGTGTTGAGCTGTAAGCACAACCCCCACCTGTGGATGTCGGGCCCTCATATCACCCTCATGGAGTCTGTTTCTGACCATTTGAGCAGACACATGCACATTTGTGGCCTGCTGGAGGTCATTTTGCAGGGCTCTGGCAGTGCTCCTCCTGTTCCTCCTTGCACAAAGGCGGAGGTAGCGGTCCTGCTGCTGGGTTGTTGCCCTCCTACGGCCTCCTCCACGTCTCCTGATGTACTGGCCTGTCTCCTGGTAGCGCCTCCATGCTCTGGACACTACGCTGACAGACACAGCAAACCTTCTTGCCACAGCTCGCATTGATGTGCCATCCTGGATAAGCTGCACTACCTGAGCCACTTGTGTGGGTTGTAGACTCCGTCTCATGCTACCACTAGAGTGAAAGCACCGCCAGCATTCAAAAGTGACCAAAACATCAGCCAGGAAGCATAGGAACTGAGAAGTGGTCTGTGGTCACCACCTGCAGAACCACTCCTTTATTGGGGGTGTCTTGCTAATTGCCTATAATTTCCACCTGTTGTCTATCCCATTTGCACAACAGCATGTGAAATTGATTGTCACTCAGTGTTGCTTCCTAAGTGGACAGCTTGATTTCACAGAAGTGTGATTGACTTGGAGTTACATTGTGTTGTTTAAGTGTTCCCTTTATTTTTTTGAGCAGTGTATTTGTTGTTTGTGCAAAAATATGATTAAAATATATGATTACTTGTTAAAAATGCACTCAAAATATTATATTTTGTTTTCTAGAAGAACCTTCAAAGCCAATAGAGCCACAGCCAACAGAAATAATTGAAGGTAACAATAAATACTGTATATAAACTTTTATTGATAGAATGGGCTAAATGTAATTCTGTACTACTTACCAAAGTATGATATTGTGTAAGTAGATTATTATACTGTACATAAACTTTTAAAATATTTTAAGTTACTGGATATTACAATTATTTGAGCACATAAAATTCTTCATATTTATTATGTGTATTATACAGCAATTTACATTGCAATTTATATTTAAATTGCTACAACATAAGGGTTCATTTATAGACATAGTCAAAGACATTTTATTTTTTTTTCTAAGTTATTGCTTGATTATTGGGCACATTTTTGAACATAATAGAGTATACTATTTGCAACAAAGGGGACGGTGGCTGACTGTCAATGGCAGGACATGTAATGGGTGCAGTGACACAAAATTTCCTTTTTCTAAGCACCTAGAAATGGTCTGGGCAGAGACAGGGGTATTTAATGAAGGTGCCACCTGTGTATGAATGGTGGACAAAAAAAACAACTTTGGGAGCTGCTCATGTTTGTCGGAACATCAAACTATACTTTCCACTGGAGGTCACTCTGGGCCATCAAGAGACAGTTTGTGCCCTCATGAAACCACTGCTCTTAATTCTTTCTAACAGTCAAAATGGCCTAGATGGTGGCTAATTTGTCAAAAGTATCTTCCTGATTTTCTCAGTCCAATGATGCACTCCCACTCAAAGTCTGTCAACTGGGCAACATGTCTAGCAGTCAACGATTTCTCACCAAGAGGTACACTTTTTCAAAGTAGCCTCTGAGAGCCTTTTTATAGGGCAGCATGGGAAACAATCAAACCTTCAATATGTTTCACAAATGTAACAAATGTTGTGTGACATTAGAGTCTCTGGAAGACTTAAAGGGAACATATAATCTATATTTTTTTTACTAATTTAAATAATATATAAATATTCTTTTTTTGCTTGTTTCTGTTTTTTGAAGGTAGATTTTTTTTTTCTTTTCTGTACATTACTTTGGGGCATTCATCTTGCCTGAGCTACTGCTAAAAGCATTCAGAGATATTCTTTACAGTATACAGCCATTTGCACCTTAAGGAAAGTTGCCTAGGCAAACTCCGTGACCTATGCTAAGGTCATTTTGCAGGGAGGAGGCAAAGGTGAGCTGTGACATCGCTTATTCTGCTGTGAATTGTATGATTCTGTGTTATCTATATGTAGGTGATACCTTCATTGTAATCCTGCCTAATATGATAATAAGATGACTCCTGTTAGTAAGCTTAATGGCTAGTGTAAAAGCTAAGGATATTTTTAAATATAGATAGTGAAACAGAAAATAAGAAAAACACACCAAAACTTTTAAAAATGTTTAGCATAAAACTTGATTTAAAAAATATGGCAGTTTTCTAATGACACATTCCCTTTAAAAGAAAATTCTAGCAAAATTGTATTTTTCCTTTTCTGGTCCATCAGATATCATAACAAATAATCTGTTAATGCATATGGCACCCATACAGCATCCCAAATATTTTCAAGCTGTTGCACAGTACCGTAGTCCATGGGTGACACTAGCTGATCTCCATGTTCTTGTTGAGCACTTACATAGACTGGAAGTGCCAGTTGTGCCGCTGTAGAGCACTTCTGATCCACTGGTAGACTGGATAAAATGGCTACCATTCCCCTATGGTGATGCCAGGAAAAGTCTAGGTTTTATTAAACAGGATACATATTTTGTCCTTGCTGGAGGTTTCCTAGGTATAAGTAATTCATGTATTTTATATATATTTTTCATAGAATTTGAAGAAAAGGATATTTCAAAAGAGGCTACCAAAGCAGAGAAAGGTGCGTGTATGTTGTTTTCTTTTTTGTTTACTTTTCAACTTGCATCAGAGTAAACATTAAGTATCCCATTTATGTACTGATCAGAGATGAGTGAATTTCTCAAAAATACGATTTGTCCAGTTTGCCGAATTTTCCCCCAAAAATTGGTTCAATCCGAATTTATTTGTGGCGAACCGCATTAAAAAAATGGTTATTTTCTGGCTGCAGAGAGCATTTATAGTGGTGTAGAACACTGTGCCTTGCAGTAACATGCATAGAGAGTCTGCACAGGCGTCACTCAAAGAATCACTGCACACTTCACTTATTTGGGCAGTTACTGGGCCAAAACTGACCAAATAACTCAAGTGTGAACTCAGCCTTATAGGTCAATGTTTGCGGCAAGTATAAAAAAAACATGCAGAGGCCCAAGATCCTACTATAGTGTGAAAAAGCGCACTCCTTTTACATCAATTCCCTGATTTCGCATAGATTTCTACAGAACCTGTTCTTTTAAACGATTATACAAGTAGAGCCCCCCCCACCCCAACAGAGTGGAGTGGGTTTCAGCAGTAAGTTTCTGTTGACATCACTGATTATTTTGCCCTTCCTCTATTCCATCAAAACAATAACCCCCATGGATCCTGTCTGTGGAGCATTCGACTTTGCTCGGTCAGCATTTGGTCAGTAATCCATCAGTATTGCTAAAGCCCAAAAAAACAGGAGTGGATCCAAAACAGAGATGACACGTGAATGGAATACTTGTATGTCTTCTGTGTTTTGTACCCACTCCTGCTTTTGGCTACCAAATCATAAGCCAATTCTGATGCAAAATAGGGACCATGTCATGCAGGCCTTACAGCTGTTACATAGACAGGATCCATTGTGCATCTAGTAACATAGTAACATAGTACATAAGGCCGAAAAAAGAAATTTTTCCATCCAGTTCGGCCTATTATCCTGCAAGTTGATCCAGAGGAAGGCAAAAAAAAAAAACTGTGAGGTAGAAGCCAATTTTCCCCACTTTAGAGGAATAAAAAATTCCTTCCCGACTCCAATCAGGCAATCAGAATAACTCCCTGGATCAACGACCCCTCTCTAGTAGCTATAGCCTGTAATATTATTACACTCCAGAAATACATCCAGGTCCCTCTTGAATTCCTTTATTGTACTCACTATCACCACCTCCTCAGGCAGAGAGTTCCATAGTCTCACTGCTCTTACCGTAAAGAATCCTTTTCTATGTTTGTGTACAAACCTTCTTTCCTCCAGACGCAGAGGATGTCCCCTCGTCACAGTCACAGTCCTGGGGATAAATAGATGATGGGATAGATCTTTGTACTGACCCCTGATATATTTATACATATTAATTAGATCTCCCCTCAGTCGTCTTTTTTCTAAAGTGAATAACCCTAATTTTGATAATCTTTCAGGGTACTGTAGTTGCCCCATTCCAGTTATTACTTTAGTTGCCCTCCTCTGGACCATCTCCAGCTCTGCTATGTCTGCCTTGTTTACAGGAGCGGTTGACTAGCGATTTGTAAAGTGGTAGGACTATGTTCTTATCACGGGCATCTATGCCCCTTCTGATGCAACCCATTATCTTGTTGGCCTTGGCAGCAGCTGCCTGACACTGGTTTTTGCAGCTTAGTTTGCTGTTTATTAAAATTCCTAGATCCTTTTTCATGTCAGTGTTACCGAGTGTTTTATCATTTAGTATGTACGGGTGACTTGCATTATTCCTTCCCATGTGCATAACTTTACATTTGTCAGTGTTAAACCTCATCTGCCACTTATCTGCCCAAGCCTCCAATCTATCCAGATCCCTCTGTAGTAGTATACTGTCCTCTTCAGTGTAAATTACTTTACACAGTTTAGTGTCATCTGCGAAAATTGATACTTTACTATGCAAGCCTTCTACAAGATCATTAATAAATATATTGAAGAGAATAGGGCCCAATACTGACCCCTGAGGTACCCCACTAGTGACAGTGACCCAATCTGAGTGTGTACCATTAATAACCACCCTCTGTTTTCTATAATTGAGCCAGTTACTTACCCACATACAGACGTTTTCTCCCAGTCCGAGCATTCTCATTTTATATACTAACCTTTTATGTGGTACAGTGTCAAATGCTTTGGAGAGCATTTAAATGAGCATCTAATTTTCCTTCCTCCTGACAGATCAGAAGAAGGGTCAAATAAATTATGTCAGCCTGGCCGAAAGCCAAAATAGTAGCCCAGTCATGAAGTGGGGGAGGGTGGGAACAGCATGAGAAGTCCACAGAGTGGCCCTATGACATAGTGGTGAGGTAGCAGCCACATGAGGAGACTACAGAGTGGCCCAATGACAGAGTCTGGAGGTGGAATCAGCATCAGGAGGAGGTCACAGAGTGGCACAATGACAGTGTGGATGTGGCAGCAGCATCAGAAGGCCACAGAGTGGCAAAATAACAGAGTGTGGAGGTGGCGGCAGCAGCATCAGGAGGAGGCCACAGAGTGGCACGATGACAGTGTGGAGGTGGCATCAGCAGCATTAGGAGGCCACAGAGTGGCACAATGACAGTGTGGAGGTGGCAGCAGTACCAGAAGGCCACAGAGTGGCACAATGACAGAGTATGGAGGTGGAGGTAGCAGCAGCATCAGGAGGAGGCCTCAGAGTGGCACAATGACAGTGCGGAGGAGGCAGCAGCATTAGGAGGCCACAGAGTGGCACAATGACAGTGTGGAGGTGGCAGCAGTACCAGAAAGCCACAGAGTGGCACAATGACAGAGTATGGAGGTGGAGGTAGCAGCAGCATCAGGAGGAGGCCACAGAGTGGCACAATGACAGTGCGGAGGAGGCAGCAGCATCAAGAGGCCACAGAGTGGCACAATGACAGAGATTGGAGGTGGAAGCAGCATCAGGAGGAGGCCACAGAGTGGCACAATGACAGAGTATGGAGGTGGCAGCAGCATCAGGAGGAGACCACAAGGTGGCACAATGACAGAGACTGGAGGTGGCAGCAGCATCAGGAGGAGGCCACAGAGTGGCACAATGACAGTATGGATGTGGCAGCAGCATCAGAATGCCACAGAGTGGCACAATAATAGAGTGTGGAGGTGGCGGCAGCAGCAGCATCAGTAGGAGGCCACAGAGTGGCAAAATGACAGTGTGAAGGTGGCAGCAGTATCAGAAGGCGTATGTATGGAGGTGGCAGCAGCAGCATCAGGAGGAGGCCACAAGGTGGCACAATAACAGAGACTGGAGGTGGCACCAGCATCAGAAGGAGGCCACTGGGAGGCACAATAACAGTATGAAGGTGGCAGCAGCAGCATCAGGAGGCCACTGGGAGGCACAATAACAGTATGAAGGTGGCAGCAGCAGCATCAGGAGGCCACAGGGTGGCACAATGACAGTGTGGAGGTGGCAGCAGCAGCATCTGGAGACCTGAGTGGTCAGATGGCAGCAGAATCAGGAGACCATAGAGTGACCCGTTGACAGAGTAGGGAGGTGGATGGTAATACCAGTACCAGCTGAAGATGGTGGGTGAAAGAAGGAGCACTTGGCATCATATGTGTGGCATAAGGCTGGTGGCAGCATCAGAATAGGAACTGAGGCAGGTAGCCAGAAGAAACCGGTCTCTTTTGTCAAAGTGTTAATGTGGCACCCTGGATGATCTAGTCTGATGCATCAGGCATTGGTCGGTGGAAATCCTGGCTGATCCACACCTGATTCATCTTGACAAAGGTCAGTCTTTCCACATCTTGGGTGGACAGGCGAGTTCTTATTGGGGTAACTATGGCCCCCGCTGCACTAAACACCCGCTCTGATGCCACACTACTGGCCGGGCAGGACAGCTTTTCCAGGGCAAACTCTGCTAGTTGTGGCCACAAATCCAGTTTGTCTGCCCAGTAGTCCAGCAGATCTTCAATGTGGGGTAGCAGGATGCTGTCCAAGTATGCCACCACCTGCTGGTACAGATCCTGCTCCAGGTTTAGCTGCTGCTGCTGCTGGTGAGTAGTTTCTTCATTAGTCGGGTGAAGAAAGCTGCTCATCATCGACTCTAGACTCAAGCTGCTGCTGCTCTTACCCCCCCACCCCGCCACAGCAGCCATGGCAGTGGAACGAGAGCGCAGAGGGCCCCCCGGTCAGACCAGTGAGAGGATGGACGATGGAGCATATAAGCAGCGGTCAACTGACTACATAGGATGTCTCTATAGTAGTTCAGCTTCTCCTCCCTCTCAGCGGGTATAAAAAATGCATATGTTGATGCAGGGTCATGGTGCCAACATTCTGCACTGCACCTTCTGCCCACAAATTCTACAAATGGCCATGTTCACCTCCTCCGATGGCTTAACAAAAAACTGCCACACCGCCGAGTAGGTGATTTTACCCCAACATTCCGCACTGACTGACTGCTACCAACGCTGCTTCCGTGAACCCCTACACCACTATTTTTCGGACCGGTAGACACCTGTGAAGCAACCTCCCACTGCTGCCACCCTGCTGACTCCCGGCCACGCTAGCGACTTGCTGGCTCTGCCGCTGCCTCACGGGCAAGCTGTCACTTTCTTCTTCCAATGATGATGATGAACCCCCTAATTCACCCGGATCCCAAGTTACGATCAGCCACATCATCATCATCGAGTACTGTCTGCGCATCACTGATGTCCTCCTCAACGGTCTCTGGGTCAGGAGCCTGACTGTTCGCAACACCAGCTACCACACCACTCTCCTCATAACTACTTGCCCACCTAGGGGAAGAAGCAGCGGTTGTCTCCTCCACATCTTGGCTGGCCAGTAGCTACTGACTTTCCTCTAGTATCTCGTCCTCGCTGTAGTGGAGCTGAGCCCACAGCATATAATACTTGTCTGGCTGGGGGAACAGAAAAGGACAAAGGCAGGTTGTAGACAGGTGAGGGCACAGGGCCTGCTCCCGGGCCATGCCAACTTAGGGTTGTGTCTGACGAACCCAACGACTCTTGGCTGGGGGTGTCTGATGTCACTTGGGACAAAGTGGATGATCGAGTCAACCATTCAAGAACCCCTGGGTTCAAGACACGATGCTAGATGACACTTGGAGCTCAGGCCTCTCACTGCGACTCCTGCTGCCATGACCCTCTTGCTCTGCTGCGACCTGTGCCTGCGCCAGAAACATTTAGGCCTCTGCCACTCCCCTGTGTAGGGTCTGGCACTTCTCTGTCTGACATATTGTTAGATCAAATAAATAAATATAAAGGTAATTATAACACCCCAAAAAAGCAGTAATTTTTTCACTGCTTCACACAACGGCTAATAAGGAATTACAACAGTTTGCATAAGTGCCTCCCACTTGTTAAGGAACCAAAAGTAATGGGACAGAATAATAATCATAAATCAAACTTTCACTTTTTAATACTTGGTTGCAAATCCTTTGCAGTCAATTACAGCCTGAAGTCTGGAACACATAGACATCACCAGACGCTGGGTTTCATCCCTGGTGATGCTCTGCCAGGCCTCTACTGCAACTGTATTCAGTTCCTGCTTGTTCTTGGGGCATTTTCCCTTCAGTTTTGTCTTCAGCAAGTGAAATGCATGCTCAATCGGATTCAGGTCAGGTGATTGACTCGGCCATTGCATAACATTCCACTTCGTTCCCTTAAAAAACTCTTTGGCTGCTTTTGCAGTATGCTTTGTCCAGATGCACTGTGAAGCGCCGTCCAATGAGTTCTGAAGCATTTGGCTGAATATGAGCAGATAATATTGCCCCAAAACACTTCAGAATTCATCCTGCTGCTTTTATCAGCAGTCACATTCTCAATAAATACAAGAGAACCAGTTCCATTGGCAGCCATACATGCCCACGCCATGACACTACCACCACCATGCTTCACTGATAAGGTGGTATGATTAGGATCATGAGCAGTTCCTTTCCTTCTCCATACTCTTCTCTTCCCATCACTCTGGTACAAGTTGATCTTGGTCTCATCTGTCCATAGGATGTTGTTTCAGAACTGTGAAGGCTTTTTTAGATGTCGTTTGGCAAACTCTAATCTGGCCTTCCTGTTTTTGAGGCTCACCAATGGTTTACATCTTGTGCTGAACTCTCTGTATTCACTCTGGTGAAGTCTTCTCTTGATTGTTGACTTTGACATACATACACCTACCTCCTGGAAAGTGTTCTTGATCTGGCCAACTGTTGTGAAAGGGTGCTTTCTGCACCAGGGAAAGAATTCTTCGGTCATCCACCACAGTGGTTTTCCGTGGTCTTTCGGGTCTTTTGTACACGCCAAAGAAGGCTTTAGAATATATAACTGCACTGCTGAACAGCAAAGAATATATATTTTTTTGCCACTAATACACTCAAAAAAGGGCTTTAGAACATATACCGGACCGCTGAACTGCTAATACGCCCTTATTTTTTTCCACTTATACATGCCACAAAAGGCTTTAGAACATATAACTGCACTGCTGAACGACAAATATATATGTTTTTGCCACTAATACATGCCAAAAAGGGCTGCAATTTTCTCACTTCACCATACAACGGCAAATACTTCTTTTTGCACCACTAATACACTCCAAAAAGGTCTTTAGAACATATAACTGCACAGCTAAGCAGGCAAATAATATATATTTTTTGCCATTAATACACAACAAAAAGGCCTTTAGAACATATAACTGCACCGCTGAACGGTAAATAGGCCCTTATTTTTTCCACTTATACATGCCACAAAAGGCTTTAGAACATATAACTGCACCGCTTAACGGCAAATATTATATATTTTTTTGCCACTAATAAACGCCAAAAAGGGCTTTTAGAACATAGAACTGCACCACTGAATGGCATATATATATATATATATTTTTTTTTTTGCCACTAATACACACCAAAAAGGGCTGTAATTTTCTCACTTCATCACACAATGGCTAATAAGCCCTTTTTCCCCACTAATACAAGCCAAAGAATGCTTTAGAACATATAACAGGGCAATTAAGACGTAGAAATATTTCCTTGTAATAAACCCTGTTTATGGCTGTGTCAAACAGCACTTGCACCCCAATAACAAAAACTGTTTGCTGGAATTACAGAGCTGTATAATGGTCAATTTTGATCCGCAGTCAGTGCAGCAAGGTGTAATAGGCTTTAAACTCCCCTACTGAACCCTGTTCTGCTTCAATACTGTGGAATAATTCCTCCCTTTCCTTTCCCTGAACTTCTATACAGAAAAATAAAAGTTTTAAAGTCATTTCTACCACTGTCCCTAGCACCTGCTGATGTCTCTCCCTGCACTACATACACTGGAAAATGGCTAAATCCAAGATGGCTGAGGCTATTTATAGGGCTGTGACATCACAGGGCTGGCTGGCTGCTTATTAGCTGCATGCATGGCATTGTGGGTGATCTCTCATTCCCAGAGTTCCTTGCTCCATGTCCTAACACGTGCAGCAGCCATTTTAAAAAAAATTTGCACTGTTCACTTAGCCCCGCCCAGGCCATTGATAGTAGTTGTGACGTCACTGGGCCTGCGGTAAACAGCTAAAAGGCCGCGCCACTTCTGCCAGCACCGCTGCCTTCTCAAACAGCTGATCAGCAGGGGTACCGGGTGTCGGACCCCCACCGATCAGATGCTGATGATCTATCCAGAGGATAGATCATCAGTTTAAAAAAATTGCAGAACCCTTTTAACTAAACACTGTGTTACGGCATACAAGGGAATGCTCCAAACTCCGAACGGAACCTCACGAATAGCTGCTAGCAGACGAATAGGAAACGCACCCAAGCGGCTTACACTCCTAGCAATCAGTCTCTAACAGCATACAGTGAATCCCCCCAAGAACGATACCAAGCTCTATGTTGAGGGTAAAGCAGTGGACAGCCAGAGCTGTGTGTTTATTGTTCTTATACACATTCTTACACATTAGTACCACCCACAGGGTTTTGTAAAACAACCAGTAAACACGTACACTCAGACACTCCCACACAAAATCCTCCCCTCTGTCTGTGATACAATTACATTACACAATGGGTTAATGTAATTATCACAGGCAGGAGAATACACTGTTTTATACAATGTCTTCTGTCCTGGAGACAATTGGGAAGTAATCAAATTTATCTCCAAGGGCAGAGGCAAAACTTCATTAGCCACATGGTAGCAAAAGACAATAAAATACATAATAATATTTAACTGTGCTGCTATTGCATAAAACAAAGACATTTAACATATCCCCAGATGGCTTGGATCTGAGCGCTCAATATATCCTAACAGCGCTCAGATGCCACAAACACAGTCAAATCACCATGGGGTTCAAGTTTAGCATGGGCTGATGAGAGGGCCCATAATCCTGGGGCAAGAGGCTGGCAACCAGGCTTCTCCAGCACCCAGTGGCAAGGTTGGTTTAGCCACACACTGTATTTATTTAACCCACTTATATAGTGCGAACATATTACTCAGCACAGGCATTAGCATTGCTTGCTGTCTCCAATGGAGATCACAATAAACGTTCCCTATTATTATGTAATTTTAGTGAGAGAGGAAACCCATGCAAATATGGAGAGAACATACAAACTCTATGGTTTGAACCTAGTACCCCAGCACTGCAAGGCACCAGTGCTAACCACTGAGCCACCATGCTGCCCAGTATACTCAGTACCCTTTCTTTTTAGAAAATTATGCAAAACAAACACTATTTATTTTAAATAAAGGCAGCTATAGATGTGATGAGTGTAATTTCAGAAAACTTCTAATATGTCATATAATATGGGCAGCGTGGTGGCTGAGTGGTTTACAACATCTGCATGACATTTTATACGTTCTGCCCATATTAGCGTGGGTTTCCTCCGGGTACTCAAATTTCCACACTTCAAAGACGTCCTGGAGACAGCAAGTAAAAACAATGTCTGTAAAGCCTGGTGGAATATGCAGTATTGCAATATGGCTCAGTAGACCCATTGATCAGAAAGTGGACTCATTGATCAGAAATCCTAGCCATATGCCATCTCTTCATAGGATACAAACTACCCTTTAAAAAGCAACAAAGAGATAGAGTTGTCATTATGGAAGAAAGTATACTGTTAAAAATCCAAATTAGAATCAGGAAAACAGATGAGATGTGAAATATGAAAGGGCTTATCTGAGATAAAAAATCTTGGACATGCCCAAAATGCTCTAAAAAAATAAATAAGTATGCTATACTTACTATTTTCTGATTTGTCGGTCCAATCTTCCTGCCTCTGCTTCTTTACAAATTTCAGGAATGACATTCAGGTACAGTATATGGATTGTGACCACTACACAACTGACAGTACAAAGAATTAAAGTGAGGTGTGTAACATTATTATGACCAGAAAAATATAATTCACAATTTCCACATATGTCAGGCGGTTATAATTAGTGTCAAGCGAATCAAAGCATCCGAGCAGAATTCGATCTGAAGTTTAGGAAAAATTTGATTTGCCGTGAAGCCAAATTTCCTTTCACTTTATGGTAAAGAATCATTTTTCCTAAAATGGTGGCTAGAGTTGCCTTAGGAAGAACGGAAAAAAAATTATCACTTCATTCACTTGGTTGTGCAGAGGCAGTCAGCATTTCTCTTGAGTGGAAAAGACCTGCCGTAAGACCTGTGTTGAGCGTAATGATGCCTCTGCGCGCTCCCAGCATGATCACTTTACCATGTGGTGACGTGATCATGCTGAGAGCGTGCGGGGATGTCATCACACTCAGCATATTTCCTTCGGCAGGTCTTTTCCAGTCAAGAGAGGAGCGGACTTACTTTGCGTGAACAAATATGAGGTGAGTAAAAAAAATAAATTAAACCCAAAAGGCTATATTGCACTAGCGTATTACAGTTTTTACTGATGGGTGCACTTCTGTAAAGCGGGCTTTAAAAATGGTTCCATGGATTAATAGGCTGAATGGGGTTCTAACATAGCGATTCGTGATGAATTAATTCGTAATAAATTACATTTGCTGTTAAAATTTGAAGCTGCCGAATTGAATTTTTCAAAACTTCGCTCATCTCTAGTTATGATGTTAGCATTGAATTATCAGTCTTTTCTAATATTTACAGGGCAAACAAACGCTCTTCTGAAGATATTAGAAGCTCTACAGGACTTTCAAGAAGGAATTGCTAGATTGGGAGGGGACTTGAATCTTTCATTGTATCCACTATATAATATTACCACAGGTAAATAAAGCATATCATGCACTTCACTGCATCAATTATACTTGACTGTTGCCTCTGTTCAAGGGTAGGCATATCATATTCCCAATCAGGTGCCTAGTAGTTAAGGGCATCCACTGCCACCTAAAAGCAGCTTGCTACTCTCATTGCATATAAGGAATTGTGCTGTTATAACTAGCAATGACTGTACTAGTATATTACTAGAAAGCATCAAGGAGGTGTTCAGTTTTCCAGAAGGTTTGTAACCTTTCAATGCATTTGGGCACATTAATACTCATACATTCACTGTAGAGTCCAATTTTTAGTAATGCTTCTTGGTTGTAATAGGTTCAAGTTTACAAAGTTTTCAAAGCTGTAGTATGCTGTCCATTAATATTCATTCTTAACCCCTTAACGACCAGTGCCGTACATGTACAGCTCAACCGGACGTGACTTAACGCCCAGCGCCGATCAGCAGCAGGGGTCCAGCAGTCACTGATAGCCGGTCCCCTGCTGTATGCGCCGGCATCAGTGAGTCATCGGTCATCAGCGCTGACTACGGCACGTGCGGGCTTCAGACGTGTGCGGGGTGTCCATCGGGTTCCTGCGCTGCTGTAACAGGGACCCAATGGCAGGGAAGGCAGCCCAATGCCTTCCTTAGGCATCTTGGCTTCCTTCCAGGAGAGCCTGTGAGATACAGAAGTATTGTAATGCATTGTAAAGGGGATCAGACCCCAGAAGTTGTGGGGGGGAAAAAAGTATAAAAAGTTTTACAAAAAAATTATGTTTCAAGTAAAAAAATAAAAGTGTCCTTTTCTCAAAATAAAGTATTTTTTTTTTAACAAAATAGGGAAAAAAGAAAAGTAGACATATTAGGTATCAACGTATCTATATCGACTGGCTCTAAACATATTTTTGTTACCTTACATCACAAAAAGTGCAACACCAAGTGATTAAAAATGCGTATGCCCCCCAAAATAGCACCAATCTAACCGTCACCTCAATCCACAAAAAATGAGCACCTACCTAAGACAATCTCCCAAAAAAAAACAAAAAAAAAATACGGCTCTCAGAATATGGAGACACTAAAACATGATTTTTTTTCTCAAAAATGCTTTTATTATGTTAAATATAAAAAAAATAAAAAAGTTGACATATTAACTATCACCGCATCAGTAACAACCTGCTCTATAACAATACCACATGACCTAACCACTCAGGTCAACACCATAAAAAAAAAAAAGCCTTTTTTTGTCACCTTAAATCACAAAAAGTGTAATAGCTAGCAATCAAAAAGTCATATGCACCCCAAAATAGTTCCAATCAAACCGTCATCTCATCCCACAAAAATTATAACCTACCTAAGACAATCACCCAAAAAATTAAAATCAACTATGGCTCTCAGACTATGAAGACACTAAAACATATTTTTATTTTGTTTCAAAAATGGTATCACAGTGTAGAACTTACATAAATAAAAAAAAGCATACATATTGGGTATTGCCACGTCTGTAACGACCTGCTCTATAAAAATATCACATGAACTGACCCCTTAGGTCAACACCGTAAAAAGCCATTTTTTGTCACCTTACATCACAAAAAGTGTAATACCAAATGATCAGAAAGTAATATGCACCCCAACATAGTGCCAATCAAACCATCATATCATCCCACAAAAAATGAGACCCTACCCAAGACAATCTCCCAAACATTTAAAAACAACTACGGCTCTCAGAATACAGAGACACTAAAATATAATTTTTTTTGTTTCAAAAATGATATTATTGTGTAAAACTTAAATAAATAAAATAAGTATACATTTCAGGTAAATCCGAATCTGTAAGAACCTGCTGTATAAAAATATTGCATGATTTAACGCCTCATGTGATTAAAAAGTGTGTCAAAAAAGCCATTTTTTGTCACCTTACATCACAAAAAGTGCAATACGAAGCAATCAAAATGTCATATGCACCCTAAAATAGTGCCAATCAAACCATCTCATACCGAAAAAAATGAGCTCCTACATAAGACAGTCGCCCAAAAAAAAAAATATATATGTCATTCAGAATATGGATACACAAAAAATTGAAAATTTCCAAGTTTTAATTTCTCTACTTCTATAATACATAGTAATACCTCCAAAAATTGTTATTACTTTACATTCCCCATATGTCTACTTCATGATTGGATCATTTTGGGAATGATATTTTATTTTTGGGGGATGTTACAAGGCTTAGAAGTTTAGAAGCAAATCTTGAAATTTTTCAGAAATTTTCAAAAACCCAATTTTTAGGGACCAGTTCAGGTCTGAAGTCACTTTGCGAGGCTTACATAATAGAAACCACCCAAAAATGACCCCATTCTAGAAACTACACCCCTCAAAGTATTCAAAACTGATTTTACAAACTTTGTTAACCCTTTAGGTGTTCCACAAGAATTAATGGAAAATAGAGATACCATTTCAAAATTTCACTTTTTTGGCAGATTTTCCATTTTAATAATTTTTTTCCAGTTACAAAGCAAGGGTTAACAGCAAAACCAGCAAAACTGCTGTACGGGCACACGGCAGGGGGCAGAAGGAAAGCAATGCCATACGGTTTTTGGAAGGCAGGTTTTGCTGGACTGGTTTTTTTGACACCATGTCCCATTTGAAGCCCCCTGATGCACCCCTAGAGTAGAAACTCCATAAAAGTGACCCCATCTAAAAAACTACACACCTCAAGGTATTCAAAACTGATTTTACAAACGTCGTTAACCCTATAGGTGTTCCACAAGAATTAATGGAAAATAAAGATACCATTTCAAAATTTCACTTTTTTGGCAGATTTTCCATTTTAATAATTTTTTTCCAGTTACAAAGCAAGGGTTAACAGCAAAACCAAACTCAATATTTATGGCCCTGATTCTTTAGTTTACATAAACACCCCATATGTGGTCGTAAACTACTGTACGAGCACACGGCAGGGCGCAGAGGGAAAGGAATGCCATACGGTTTTTGGAAGGCAGATTTTGCCTAACAGTTATTTTTTACACCATGTCCCATTTGAAGCCCCCCTGATGCACCCCTAGAGTAGAAACTCCATAAAAGTGACCCCATCTAAGAAACTACACCCGTCAAGGTATTCAAAACTGATTTTACAAACGTCGTTATCCCTTTAGGTGTTCCACAAGAATTAATGGAAAATAGAGATGCAATTTCAGAATTTCACTTTTTTGGCAGATTTTCCATTTTAATATTTTTTTTACTTTTACAAAGCAAGGGTTAACAGCCAAAGAACACTCAATATTTATGGCACTGATTCTGTAGTTTACAGAAACACCCCATATGTGGTTGTAAACTACTGTACGGGCACACGGCAGGGTGCAGAAGGAAAGGAATGCCATACGGTTTTTGGAAGGCATATTTTGCTGGACTGTTTTTTTTTACACCATCTCCCATTTGAAGCCCCCCTGATGCAACCCTAGAGTAGAAGCTCCATAAATGCACTCCATCTAAGAAACTACACCCCTCAAGGTATTCAAAACTGATTTTACAAACGTCGTTAACCCTTTAGGTGTTCCACAAGAATTAATGGAAAATAGAGATGCAATTTCAGAATTTCACTTTTTTGGCAGATTTTCCATTTTAATATTTTTTTTACTTTTACAAAGCAAGGGTTAACAGCCAAAGAACACTCAATATTTATGGCACTGATTCTGTAGTTTACAGAAACACCCCATATGTGGTTGTAAACTACTGTACGGGCACACGGCAGGGTGCAGAAGGAAAGGAATGCCATACGGTTTTTGGAAGGCATATTTTGCTGGACTGTTTTTTTTTACACCATCTCCCATTTGAAGCCCCCCTGATGCAACCCTAGAGTAGAAGCTCCATAAATGTACTCCATCTAAGAAACTACACCCCTCAAGGTATTCAAAACTGATTTTACAAACGTCGTTAACCCTTTAGGTGTTCCACAAGAGTTATTGGCAAATGGAGATGAAATTTCAGAATTTAAATTTTTTGGCACATTTTCCATTTTAATCAATTTTTTCCAGTAACAAAGCAAGGGTTAACAGCCAAACAAAACTCAATATTTATTGCCCAGATTCTGTAGTTTACAGAAACACCCCATATGTGGTCGTAAACTGCTGTACGGGCACACGGCACGGCGCAGAAGGAAAGGAATGCCATACGGTTTTTGGAAGGCATGATTTTTTGTTGCTCTGTATTACACATTTTGTAAGGCAAGATAACAAGAAATAGCTGTTTTGGCACCGTTTTTATTTTTTGTTATTTACAACATTCATCTGACAGGTTAGATCATGTGGTAATTTTATAGACCAGGTTGTCACGGACGCGGCGATACCTAATATGTATACTTTTTCTTTATTTATGTAAGTTTTACACAATGATTTCATTTTTGAAGCAAAAAAAAAATCATGTTTTAGTGTTTCCATAGTCTGAGAGCCATAATTTTTTCAGTTTTTGGGCGATTTCCTTGGGTAGGGTATGATTTTTGTGGGATGAGATGACGGTTTTATTGGCACTATTTTGGGGTGCGTGTGACCTTTTGATCGCTTGCTATTACACTTTTTGTGATGTAAGGTGACAAAAAATGGTTGATTTAGCACAGTTTTTATTTAAAAAATTTTACGGTGTTCATCTGAGGGGTTAGGTCATGTGATATATTTATAGAGCCGGTTGATAGAGACGCGGCGATACCTAATATGTATACTTTTTTTTATTTATGTAAGTTTTACACAATGATTTCATTTTTGAAGCAAAAAAAAATCATGTTTTAGTGTTTCCATAGTCTGAGAGCCATAATTTTTTCAGTTTTTAGGCAATTACCTTGGGTAGGGTAGGATTTCTGCGGGATGAGATGACGGTTTTATTGGCACTATTTTGGGGTGCGTGTGACTTTTTGATCGCTTGCTATTACACTTTTTGTGATGTAAGGTGACAAAAAATGGTTTATTTAGCACAGTTTTTATTTTTTATTTTTTACGGTGTTCATCTGAGGGTTAGGTTATGTGATATTTTTATAGAGCCGGTTGATACGGACGCGGCGATACCTAATATGTATACTTTTTTTTATTTATGTAAGTTTTACACAATAACAGCTTTTTTAAAACAAAAAAAATGATGTTTTAGTGTCTCCATATTCTGAGCCATAGTTTTATTTTTTTTGGGCGATTGTCTCAGGTAGGGGTTCATTTTTTGCGGGATGAGGTGACGGTTAGATTAGTACTATTTTGGTGGGCAAACGCCTTTTTGATCGCTTGCTGTTGTACTTTTGTGATGTAAGGTGACAAAAAAATGTTTTTTTTAGCACAGTTTTTATTTTTAATTTTTTACTGTGTTCATCTGAGGGGTTAGGTCATGTGATATGCTTATAGAGCCGGTCGATACGAACGCGGCGATACCTAATATGTATGCTTCCCACCCCCCCTATTTTTTACCAATTTTTTTAACTTTATTTGGGGAAAATGACGTTTTTGTTTATTTTTACTTGAAACTTTTAATTTTTTGGGGGGAAAACTTTATTTTTTCAACTTTTTTTTCACTTAATTTTTTGTCCCACTTTGGGACTTGAACTTTTGGGGGTCTAATCCTTTACAATGCATTCCAATACTTCTGTATTGGAATGCATTGGCTGTATGAGTAATACTGTGTGCATTACTCATACAGATTCCGGGGCCTGTGAGATCCAGGGGGCTGGATCTCACAGGCTCGTCATCGGAAGGCAGTGCGATGCCTTCCTTAGGCATCGCGCTGCCTTCCATGCCATCGGGTCCCCCCCCACAGCCGCATGGTGACCCGATGGCACAGCCCGCCGCAATAGATAAAAGCCGCAAACCGCAGGTCTGAATTGACCTGCGGTTTGCGGCGATCACCGACATAGGGGGGACCCCCCCCGGGCATTTAGCCGAAGTGCCTGCTCAATGATTTGAGCAGGCACCGGCTTCCGATCACCACCCGCTGCACGGTGGTGATCGGAAATACACAGGGCGTACAGGTACGCCCTGTGTCCTTAAGTACCAGGACATAAGGGCGTACCTGTACGCCCTATGTCCTGAAGAGGTTAAAAGGGGAATTTTGGAAATTTTCTAAAAAAAATTTCAAGATTTGCTTCTAAACTTCTAAGGCTTCTAACGTCCCCAAATATTAAAATGGCATTCACAAATTTATCCAAACATGAAGTAGACATATGGGTAATGTAAAGTAATAACTATTTTTGGAGTTATTACTATCTATTATAAAAGTAGAGAAATAGAAATTTGAAATTTTTTCCAAATTTTTGGTAAATTTGATATTTTATTTATAAATAAAAATGAATTTTTATTTACTCAATTTTACCACTGTCATGAAGTACAATATGTGACGAGAAAACATTCTCAGAATGGCCTGGATAAGTAAAAGTGTTTTAAAGTTATTACCACATAAATTGACACATGTCAGATTGGCTAAAAATGGCCTGGTCCTTAGGGTCCATTCACACGTCCGTTTTTTCTTTCCTGATCTGTTCCGTTTTTTCTGGAACAGATCTGGACCAGATCTGGACCCATTCATTTTCAATGGGTCCTGGAAAAAAACGGACAGCACAATGTGTGCTGTCCGTTTCCGTTGTTCCGTTCCGCATGTCCGTTTAAATATAAAACATGTCCTATTCTTTTCCTGAAAAATCGGATCCTGGTACAATACAAAGTCAATGGATCCGCAAAAAAAACGGATGACATACGGATGTCATTCCATATGTCATCCGTTTTATACGGAATCCGTTCCTGGAAATTACATTTGAATTTTTTTTTTTTTTTTTAAAGAAATCCAAACAACTTTATTTGCTTATTGAAATTTATACATGTTTCCGTTTTTTGCGGATCCGCAAAAAACGGATGACATACGGATGACATACGGAAACATTTTCAGGAACAACGGATCCGCAAAAAACGGACAGAAAATCGGATTATAGAAAAATACTGACGTGTGAATGTAGCCTTAAGGTGAAAAATGGCTTGGTCCTGAAAGGGTTAAAGCCCCTATCTCATGTCTCAACACAGGTCTTTCAAATATGAAAAATGAGGTACAACATAAAAGTTTGACAAAACTTTTCCATTATGATACATTAAAGTTTGATCCCACTTTTCCATGTAGCAAAGTGCTGGTGTAACAATGCAGTTGTGCTATATTGTTGTTGGGAAATTTGTTGCACGCTACACAGTAATTACATACTGTCATCACTACAGATCTGGTCTAGTGATGCGTAGTCTACATGGACAGTGGGTACAAGTTCCTTACACATTAACTGTATTGGGGTTAATTGACCTGAAGTTTCAGAACCACTGATTTAAGCAATAATATGGCGCATCTAGAAGTATAAATCCTTAAATTCCCGCAAACCAATCCATGTCAGCTTTTTCACCAAAGCATGCTGCAAAAAAGTTTCCTACCTTATTTCATTCAGTTTTATGTCCAATATTTAGTTTAATATTGATGTATTTGCAATATTTCAGTATCTACAGTATTTAAATTACTTTTTTTTTTTTTAGAAACACCAGTGAAAAGTCATGAAGTAGAACAAAAAAAAAATAAAAAAGGTATTGGGGTAATATATACAATATAGATATAGATTTAGGTAATGTTATACAATTTATTTACACTGTCTTAAAAGTTTTTTTTTAAGGCTTTTGTAGATCAACAAGTGTCTGTTTTCTAAGATTATGATCATTTTCAGTTATAATAGTAGTTATGCATAGTAATTACAATGTCATGCTTGATGCATTTTCTTTAGATACTATGACACAGTGAGAGGCTTTGTCTGGGAAAACAGGTTCCTCCCAGCATGTGCTGGTGGGCTGATTTACAGCCAGGTGAGGTCAAATACCGGACCGGTTTTTAAGTGCTGGTCCGGGTTTTGGCAGCACCTGACTGTCCTTAATTAGGCAGCTGGGCTCAAAAGCAAGCTCTGTGTTGGAATCTGGGAGCCTTGTGTCTGGATGAAGGCTTGCTACCTGTTTGGCGTGAAAACAGGTTGGTGCAGCTATGGCTCAAGGATTCTTTGAGGCAGAATTGCCGCATGGTGTGAATTTCCACCAACACCGCGAGGTGACATTTTGCTTGTTTATGACTGCTTGTTTTGTCACTTGCCTAAAGTGTGAATAAAACACTGAACTGTTTGATCCAAAGAATTTGTTGTTGCCTCTATACTGCGTCCGCTAATCCTGTCTACCAGAGCGAAACCCCACAATACATACATAAATTAAAATTTGTCTCCTATAAGTACAATATCTAAATGGGTGTTAAATATACAGCACTGGATACAAATCTCAAATAGCTCACACATTAAAGGGATTTTCCAGGATTAGAATGGCTACTTTTTCCCCCAAAAAAATACCGCTACATCTGTCTACAGGTTGTGGGTGCTATTGTAGCTTAGTGTCATTTACCTGAACCTTTTTGCTACAGTACCAGCATTGTACATGAACGGGGCTGGAGCATTTTTCCCTCATGCACATGACCATTGCTTTGGTCCGCATTAATTTTAAAGGGTCCACAAAAAATGCAGACAGCACGTTATGTCCTGTCCGCATCTACACATCTGTTCCGCAGCCCCGAAAAAAAAAAAAAAATCATATCCTATTCTGTCTGTTTTGCAGACAGAATAGGCAGTTTTAACAAAGGGCAGGGTGTAGTTATCCACAAAATACGGAGCGCACATGGCTAGTATCCGTGTTTTGTGGATTCACAATTTTCAAACAGAAAAAATGCCTATGGCCGTGTGCATGAGACTTAATCCTGGAAAACCCTTTAAGTATAAAAAGTTAAGTTTAAAATTGAGTATTGTTTTTTATACTGTATGTGCATTGTGCATTACCTAATGAATGAAACGGTCCAGTTCTGAAACGTGTTGTAAATTTGCACAATAAAGTTTCTAGCAGAAGATCCCGAGGAGTGTCTTCCCTCCAGCAGCACTGTGTTCATGTTCTAATTTGTTCCTTGCATCTTGGGAATTGTGATATTTCTATGCAAATGTTTCCAAATTCTTAAATTCAATTTATTAAAATTTCAAACAAACATAAAATATACGTTTTTGAACTATAACATTTGATTATTCAGACTTAGCTGCATTCATTTTAAAATAAACACCAAAGAGCTATTTTTGATAGTTGAAAATAATAAGTCTCCAGAAAGATTGAGACATCAAGAGAATTTCCCTTTGGCCTGGGATGTTGACAAACTATGAAGAAATACCATAATCCTTTTTTACATGAAATATGCATTTATTTTTTATTTTTTATTTAGAATATATTCAGTTTATCATTTCAGACAACATTATTTGGTGTTAATAGGATATTTTATTAATTTGTTTTAGCTGTTCCACTGAAGACACAGAAAAAAGAGCAAGCTGAGCAAAAGAAAGGTATGTGCAGTAACTACTAAACAGTTAAAGTGATTGTCTCAGGAAGACAACCCCCTTTTTAAAGTGAAGAGGACCAGGTGATCAATCGAGTGTGGGAAGGCTTCTGAGACCCATCGTGTGATCAGCTGCTGAATCAATTTGCCAAATTTTTCCCAAAAATTTGCTTTGATCTGAATTAATTTGTCACGAAGCATGTTAAATCAGGGCTATCGCAACCTGCGATTAATCTTTAGGCAGAATGCATCCTGGTGTACATGACTGTGCAGCACAGCAACATGAATAGCTAGTCCTTTCTGGTAGCGAAACAGTTACTGTGCATTTGAAAAACAGGCTGGTCACATATATGGCCATGCACATCATCGTGCAGGCCACCAACATTTCTAGCTAAACCCTAGCTGACCCCTACCTAAAAAAAAAGCATACAGCATCCTTCAGTAAAGCAAAAAATAAATAAATGATGTCCACCCCTGCGGGTGTCCCAATTAGGGATGAGCAAATCGACTGTTTGGAGTTTCCACTACGTACAGTATTAGAATGCATTGGTTCCGATGAGCTGAAGTTATTACTTTGCGAAGTCTCGCAAGACTTTGTGTAATAACTTCGGGAATTAATTATCACTGTAAAAAACCTTGTAACCGAACTTGAGTTTGGTTCTGAGTGGTACCTTGGAACCAAACCCGAGTTTGGTACCAAGTATTACAATGAAGGTTTTAGTGAATCGACTGGTCAGGGTAGAAAAGGCATGAAGGGTCACAATAGTGGCCTTATAACAGAGTGGTAAGGGTGGCAACAGCATAAAGAGTCACAACAGTGGCCCGAAAAAGGGTGGGGAGAGGAAGGCAGCAGCAGTGGCAGTAACAGCACAGGATAGTGGCAGATCACAGTAGGGGCAGATGGCAGTAAAGGCAGCAGGCGTCCGGCATCAGGCGGGTGACAGCATAGGAATAGTGGCTGCAGGACGTGACCAGATGTAACAGGCCATTTGTCACAATGTCCTGGTGTGGTAGCACACTACAATCAGATCATTACTGCCAGAATGATCTGGTCTGTTGAATCCAGCACCGGTGTCTGGAAATACTAGTTGATCCGGGCAAATGTCAAATGTAAGGCCACTGGCCAAGCAGAATTTTTGACTTATGACACCCTTTTATTTCTTATTACTTTGACCAGGGCAAACTCAGCCAGTTGATGCCACAATTCTAGTTTGGCTGTCCAGTAGTCCAGGGTTCAAGTATACCACCACTTGCTGGTTCCGGTTCTGCTTCATGTCCTTCTGCTGCTGGGTAGGGTTCTTCAGTAGGCAGGTAAAGAAAAGTGCTCATCAGAGACTCAAGACTTAAGTTGTTGCTGATGGAATACAAAGGATGTCTCAACAGTAGTTGAGTTTTTCATCCCTTTCAGAAGGTGTGAAAAAATGCCCACATTTTTAACCGGTAGCAAGGGTCTAACATTGTGGAGAGCCAGTAGTCATCTCCCTGTTGAATGGTGATCATGCGGCTGTCACTACACAAGCAACTCAGCATGCATCTGGCCATTTGTGCAAGGGAATCTGAGGGGCTCCCTGCCTCCATCCCCACTGCATACTCGCACAGTCTGTCGGGGACATCTGTGTTGTCTTCATCATTGCCCTCTAGCTCCTCCTGGTCCTTTCCTGTTGCTTGGGCAAATAAACCACCTAGTTCTTTAGAGAATTCGGTTTTCTTATGCATAAACTATGTGTGGTGTCAGAGGAACCCACCGATTCCTGGCTGCGTATCTGTTGTCAATGACTGCTGGATGACAGTGGCAGCTCTGGCCTGCTGCTACCACCACCCCTTTTTATGCTGGGACTTGTGCCGGTTACAGCAACATTTTAGCCACTGCCCATTCCTTTTGAGGGCCCAGGCAACTGTCTGTTGGCCATAGTGTACAGTAACTGAATCAGTAATGTAACAGATGTAGTATGAATGGCGCAACATAAAGACTTGAAAAACCTGCCTATATATTACACTGCCTGTTGACAATGAGTCTGATGCACTGTACGTCTATGTATAATTGAACTGATTCATTATTAATTACTCAACAGATTAACTAGGTACACGCACCTATATATTAAATTGGCTGTTGATACTAAGTATTATGTACAGTCTGTCTATGTATAACAGATAAAAGGGGTTCTCTGGGCTTTTTAAAATTTATAAACTATCCTCAGGATAGATAATCAATATCAGATCAGCAAGAGTCCGACACCTGACCCCCCTACCGATCAGCTGTATAAAGGGAAGGCGCTGTGTGCTGTCTCCCTTCTCTCTTCCAGCTCACCATAGACACAGTAGTAGTGAGCAGGAAGAGAGAAGGAAGACGGCACACATACAGTATGTGCGCCTTCCCTTCATACAGCTGATCGGCGGGGTGCCGAGTGTTGGACCACTGCCGATCTGATATTGATGAACTATCCTGAGGCAGCCTACCATGACCTTACTGAGTCAGTCTAGCTTCTGTCCATGCTGCACACGGCAGTTAATCTTGATATTAGCTAATGGTCATAATATTGTGACTCGACTGAGTATGTATAATGCAGCTAATGCAGCAAGAATCATATTAATTATAATAATGTATTCCTTATTTTATAGAGGCAACAGGGAAGATACTCAAAAAAGATTTGGCTAAACCTGCAAAAGGTAATATATTGAAGCCTCTCATAAATTCATTTCAGAAGTCCTTTTTGCTTTCATGAAAATCAAGCAGTAATGTATTGTTGAAAAAATAGTGACACATCAGCTTGTTTCTATTCTGTGCAACTATTTCATATTTTATATAAAGCATTGTATGATAAATAATCGTTATCTTTAGAAACACCTGCAAAAAAAATTGAAAGAAAGCCAGCCATGAAAGGTAAGTAATCCGTTTGTGTTGTGTCCTATTGAAGCATGTCTGGTGTTTGTTTTACTGTTTGACTAACCAGTTTGGGGTCACTCACACACCCCTCCATTTTTTAGGCAGTCATTTGGCATGTTTATGATGATATGGCAAAAGGCAAACTCACTAGGCTTAAATCTTAATCTTAAATGGTAACTAACTTCTCGCAAAACATTGCATAAATCAATAGTACAAGCAACCACAAGAAACTTGCAATGTGTCTTATCAGGGAGAAACATCTAGTTCTCATGTTATCAACCTCATTTAACCACTCTCCCCTTCCCCCGCTAAATGCTTTTGTCTATTATTATTATTATTATTATTATTATTTATTATTAAAGCGCCATTCATTCTATAGCACTGTACATATGAGAAGAGGTATCTATGAAATTGACTTTGCATCCACCCAGGACAGGAACATTTCACAGAAGGATCAGATGACACATGTCAATAGAAGTCTATGGAGAGTGGAGGGGGAGGAGTAAACAGGAGCTGAATCAGACACAGACAAAGAGATTGCTGCAATTAAATATTTCAGCCTAAGTGTTTTATTCACAACCATACAGTTCAGTACTTTTCTGTAATCTCCTCTATGATCCTGGGGCTGCGTTTGCATGAGTAAGAGAAGGTTAGATAGCAGACTGTCCACTACTTTTTGTGTGCAGTGGATGACAGCTAGTCTCCACTCTGGGAGAACTGGCATCTAAATATTTAACATGCACAGTTGAAAACTGCTAAAAATGCTAGATACAAGCCATTCAATGGCCAGATATAGTGTTATTTGTCATATACTGTTATACACTATTGATTATTGCAACATTTGTTGAAAGGTTAAGTATGTATCAAAGTTGTCTACTTTGGATAACAATAAATCAAAATGGGTGACTCATTAAAAACAAATCCTCATTTTATACATTTCTGTACCAGATATCTGACTTGGTTTGAATTGAATACTGGGTGCCTTGAAGCTGGAAATTCCAGCGATGAAATAAAATGTGCATAGGAAACTAGCAGCAATTTTTCAATTTCCCTGTAATGCCACTACAGGGGAGTTGCATGGTGCCAGGAAAGCAGCTGCTTTGGGTCCCAAACTCAGAAGGGGCCCTTCCAGGCCATCCGGAGGAGGACTAAAAGATTGTTTTGTCATGGCCTCCTGAAAAGTATTATAAAATGACATTATATACAGTGACACTGTAGGAAACAGATGGAGCTTCATCTGATTAGCCACTGGAGTGGGGGTTGTGACGACATTTTTCTGGGGAGGGGGATTCAAACATTTGCTGTGTTTGTTATGTTACGTCACTGCATAGTGCAACTTGAAATGAATTGACTGTGTAATACAGTGTTTCCCAACCAGTGTGCCTCCAGCTGTTGCAAAACTACAACTCCCAGCATGCTGGGAGTTGTAGTTTTGCAACAGCTGGAGGCACACTGGTTGGGAAACACTGGTGCAAACACTGGTGCAATAAGTACACAGGCCGGGTTCTCCCGAAACAGAGAGAGAGAAAGATGAACACTGTAGGTATTATCCACTGCAGCTATTAATTAGCAAAAAAACTAGACAACTGCTTTAAATCATAGAAACAGAGACGTGTCTGTTCTAGTTTACAGTCTTCCATCAATGACATTTTCTTGTTGGTTATGAAAAAACAAAAACATATACCATCCTTGTCTTGATTTTTTGATGGAAAATTGTTTCATTCCAATAGGAAAGAAAAAAAAACTGTAGATTGTAGATTAGAAGTAGATTGGAAATGATAGTTTAATTGTATTGCTAAACACATTGGCTACAGCTAAAACAAATTTTAAAACAGTAAATGCACTTTTAAAAAAAATGATACATAAAGTTTTGATTGGTGGTGGTCTAAGTGGCAGAGACCCCCTCTGATCGCTAAAGCTGAGTGGTGTCTCTCCCCCTATGCCGGCTCCAGGTTCATGTGGGCCCTTTCACCACGGCATCTGAGAGTGTTAAAAAATGGAAGAGCGGGCTTCCTGCTCAGACTCGCCTTCCCTCAGCGGAGATTGGGGAAAGCACCCTGTTCTAAAAATAAGCCGCCGCCTGTACTAGGCTTCCAGGCTCATTATTAGTATATCCCAGTTCAGGCCACTAGGTGGCAGCACTAAACTATGATATAGTGATTTCTATACAGAATAATGGAGCAATTTCCATTATTCTGTATAAGTTGCAATCTGATGAAAAGTAATTAAAAAAAGTACAAAAAAAGTTTTGAAAATATAAAAAAACTTAAAGTAAAATCACCCCACTTTCCCCAAAATAAAAATTAAAAAAAAGAACAACATCGTCGCATGCTAAAACACCCATGCTGTTAAAATATTTTTTAAAAGTTAGCCCATATGGTGAAGGATGTAACAGACAAAAATAAAAAAGGCTGAATTGTCGTTTTTTCATCACTCCCAAAAAAATTGTCATACACAACCCAAAATGATATTGTCAAAAAATACAGATTTCCTTCAAATGAGCCCCCACACATCTATAAAAAAAAAAAGTTATGGGGGTCACCAGGGAGCAGGTGTTCTGTTAGGGTTGCCACCTTTCCCAACAAAAAAAAATAGTTACACAAATGAAAAAGGTTGGTGTGTCTATTTAAGTTTTATTTAGCCTCTATTTTTCTAATGATTCTGCTGGGATTCGAACTCACAGCTATCTACATAAAGTAAAGAAGCTGAACCACTGAGCTATATAGCTTCATGTTAACCTGCTGTCAATATAGTATGGCTAAAAACCTCAGTAGTAGTTTCCCACATATTATGCATTCATATATATCAGAGGTATGATTTTATATATATTTTTTTGTAATTACACATTTGTTTTGTGCAATTTACAATTACAAAAAAATAATGATACTTCTGCTGTATAGGAATACCTAATATAAGAGAAACTCCGATGAGATTTTTCTGTCACATAGCAGTGGTTAAGGTTCTTGCCTTTAATGTAGAAGGTTGTGAGTTCAAATCCCAGCTGGAACAGTTTAGAAAGGGAGGGTAATTATACTTAAATACACAGGGTGTCCCCAAGCATACTGATAATGCTTGGGGAAACCCATTCACTGTCATAGCACTGATTCCATGTATGGACATATCCATATATGGAGTCAGAGCAGGGACTCTTAAGCCAGGAAGAGTCCTGACTCTTCGGGACTCCCCACTGTTCAGCGATCTGCGATTAGACCTGAATGCACCCCCCACCCTCCCAGAGCAGTGGGCCCCGGCACTTGCCCTGCTTTGCTGGGTGCTGATGCCGGCCCTGCTCTCCTCTATTCTAAAAAAGAGCTTAATAGAAGGAGTAACAGCACTCAACTGAGTGCTACTAGCAACTTGTTTTAGGGATCAAAGGGGGTCTATGCACTCAGACCCCCACCAAGCAAATCCTTTGATATGTCATTATGACATATCAAAGGTTTTTACAAAGTGTAGTTACTCTTTAAGTATGAATTAATTTGTCTCAAGCAACCATCTTGTTAACCTGACTTCTCAATCATGGTAGAATCATCAGGAACTATAGGCATCATTTATCAAACAGAAATATGTCTACATTAAACGTATTTCTGGCGAAGATTGCGGCGCAAAGTTCCTTTGTGCTGCAATCTGCAGCTTCTTCCCACTCACACCAGGTCTAAAAAAGGGGGAGTGGCATGGGCGGGGAAGGCGACGGGCCAGAAATGCCCGTCTCTTTTACCATTTTCTATGCCTGATTAAGGCGTAGAAAATGGTCCAAATGTAAGACAGCTAGGAAGCTGTCTTACATTTAGAAGTAGTTGAGGATCCACAGAAGTAGTAGCTGATGCCTCTTCATAACCCCGGCTGATCCAACACCAGGTGGCCTATATTTACACCGATTGTTAATGTTTTAATTTACTTATAGGGGTTATCCCATGATTAAAATCAAATATTATATAGTACATGGCAATCTCTTTCTAACAAAGCTAGAACCAGCCCTGTACCTCACATGATTCCAAACCTCTCATCATTCATTGCTCTTAATTAGAGGTCGGCGACCCTTTTTGTATAGATTGCAAAAAAAAAAAAAATCAAAGCTGAAGAACTCAGTGTGCTGTGCCATATGGGAAAGTCATATAATACAAACATGTGACATAAACAAGTTATTTACTAGCTACATCCCAAAATTCTCAAAAACACTGTATGGCATGCAGGTTAAAGAGGTTTCCAACTCCTTAGAAAAATTGCCGTCTGGCAATTATATGAATAATATAACATGTCACTACTCCTTTGAATTCACATTCAGTCAGGTCCATAAATATTGGGACATCGACACAATTCTAACATTTTTGGCTCTATACACCACCACAATTTATTTGAAATGAAATGAGCAAGATGTGCTTAAACTGCAGACTGTCAGCTTTGATTTGAGGGTATTTACATCCAAATCAGGTGAACAGTGTAGGAATTACAGCAGTTTGCATATATGTCTCCAACTTGTTAAGGGACCAAAGTAATGGGACAATTGGTTTCTCAGCTGTTGCATGGCCAGGTGTGTGTTATTCCCTCATTATACCAAATACAATGAGCAGATAAAATGTCCAGAGTTCATTTCAAGTGTGCTATTTGCATTTGGAATCTGTTGCTGTCAACTCTCAAGATGAGATCCAAAGAGCTGTATCTATCAGTGAAGCAAGCCATCATTAGGCTGAAACCAAAACCAACCCATCAGAGAGAAAGCAAAACAACTGTTTGGAACATTCTTAAAAAGAAGGATCGCACCTGTGACCTCAGCAACACCAAAAGACTCGGAAGACCACGGAAAACAACTGTGGTGGATGACCAAAGAATTCTTTCCCTGGTGAAGAAAACACCCTTCACAACAGTTGGCCAGATCAAGAACACTCTCCAGGAGGTAGGTGTATGTGTGTCAAAGTCAAAAATCAAGAGAAGACTTCACCAGAGTGAATACAGAGGGTTAACCACAAGATGTAAACCATTAGTGAGCCTCAGAAACAGGAAGGCCAGATTAGAGTTTGCCAAACGACATCTAAAAAAGCCTTCACAGTTCTGGAACAACATACTTTGGACAGATGAGACCAAGATCAACTTGTACCAGAGTGATGGGAAGAGAAGAGTATGGAGAAGGAAAGGAACTGCTCATGATCCTAAGCATACCACCTCATCAGTGAAGCATGGTGGTGGTAGTGTCATGGCATGGTCATGTATGGCTGCCAATGGAACTGGTTCTCTTGTATTTATTGAGAATGTGACTGCTGATAAAAGCAGCAGGATGATTTCTGAAGTGTTTTGGGGCAAAATTATCTGCTCATATTCAGCCAAATGCTTCAGAACTCATTGGACGTCGCTTTACAGTGCAGATGGACAATGACCCAAAGCATACTGCAAAAGCAACCAAAGAGTTTTTAAAGGAAAGAAGTGGAATGTTATGCAATGGCCAAGTCAATCACATGATCTGAATCCGATTGAGCATGCATTTAATTTGCTGAAGACAAAACTGAAGGTAAAATGCCCCAAGAACAAGCAGGAACTGAAGACAGTTGCAGTAGAGGCCTGGCAGAGCATCACCAGGGATAAAACCCAGCATCTGGTGATGTCTATGCGTTCCAGACTTCAGGCTGTAATTGACTGCAAAGGATTTGCAACCAAGTATTAAAAAGTGAAAGTTTGATTTATGATTATTATTATGTCCCATTACTTTTGGTTCCTTAACAAGTGGGAGGCACATATGCAAACTGTTGTAATTCCTACACCGTTCACCTGATTTGTATGTAAATACCCTCAAATTAAAGCTGACAGTCTGCAGTTAAAGCACATCTTGTTTGGTTCATTTCAAATCCATTGTGCCAAAAATGTTAGAATTGTGACGATGTCCCAATATTTATGGACCTGACTGTATGCTTGCTCAAATCCTTCTGTCTCTTCATGCAATCCCATGTTGAGATCAGGACTCTATGGAGCCATATCATCACTTCCAGGACTCCTTGTTCTTCTTTACGCTGAAGATAGTTCATAATGACATTGTTTTTACTATATGTTGGGTTGTTGTTCTGATGCAGAATACATTTGGAGCCAATTAGACACCTCTCTGATGGTATTGTGTGATGGATAAGTATCAATATTTCTCAGTGTTGAGGACAGAATTAAACCTGATAAAATCCCGGCGGGCGGTGATCAGAACAAGGTGCCTGCTCATACATATTAGGTATCAACGCGTCCGTATCGACTGGCTCTATAAATATATCACATTACCTAACCCCTCAGATCAACACCGTAAAAAAAAACAAAAAAACTGTGCTAAATAAACCATTTTTTGTCAACCTACATCACAAAAAGTATAATAGCAAGCGATCAAAAAGTCATATGCACCCTAAAATAGTGCCAATCAAACCGTCATTTCATCCTGCTAATATTATCCCCTACCTAAGATAATCGCCCAAAAACTGAAAAAATTATGGCTCTCAGACTATGGAAAAACTAAAACATGTTTGTTTTTTTTTGCTTCAAAAATGAAATCATTGTGTAAAACTTACATAAATAAAAAAAAAGTATACATATTAGGTATTTCAGCATCCGTAATAACTTGTTCTATAAATAAATTACATGACCTAACCCCTCAGGTAAATACCGTAAAAAAAATAAAAATAAAAACGGTGTAAAAAAAGCCAATTTTTTTGTCACCTTACATCACAAAAAGTGTAATAGCAAGCGTTCAAAAAGTCACACGCACCCCAAAATAGTGCCAATCAAACTGTCATCTCATCCTGCAAAAATCATACCCTACCCAAGATAATCGCCCAAAAACAAAACAAAAAAATATGTCTCTCAGACTATGGAAGCACTAAAACATGATTTTTTTCTTTCTTCAAAACAAAAAAAATAAATAAAATATATACATATTAGGTATCGCCACGTCCATGACAACCTGGTCTATAAAAATTCCACATGATCTAACCTGTCAGATATATGTTGTAAATAAGAAAAAATAAAAATGGTGCCAAAACAGCTATTTCTTGTTACCTTGCCTCACAAAAAGTGTAATATAGCGCAAACAAAAATCATATGTACCCTAAACTAGTACCAACAAAACTTCCACCCTATCCCGTAATTTCTAAAATGGGATCACTTTTTTGGAGTTTCTACTCTAAAGGTGCATCAGGGGGCTTCAAATGGGACATAGTGTAAAAAAAACAGTCTAGCAAAATCTGCCTTCCAAAAATCGTATGGCATTCCTCTCCTTCTGCGCCCTGCCGTGTGCCCGTACAGCGGTTTACGACCACATATGGGGTGTTTCTGTAAACTACAGAATCAGGGCCATAAATATTAAGTTTTGTTTGGCTGTTAACCCTTGCTTTGTAACTGGAAAAAAATATTAAAATGGAAAATCTGCCAAAAAAGTGAAATTTTGAAATTGTATCTCTATTTTCCATTAATTCTTCTGGAACACCTAAAGGGTTAAAAAAGTTTGTAAAATCAGTTTTGAATACCTTGAAGGGTGTAGCTTCTAGAATGTGGTCACTTTTTAGGAGTTTCTACTCTAGGGGTGCATCAGGGGGGCTTCAAATGGGACATGGTGTCAAAAAACCAGTCCAGCAAAATCTGCCTTCCAAAAACCGTATGGCATTCCTTTCCTTCTGCGCCCTGCAGTGTGCCCGTACAGAAGTTTACAACCACATATGGGGTGTTTCTGTAAACTACAGAATCAGAGCCATAAATATTGAGTTTTGTTTGGCTGTTAACCCTTGCTTTGTAAGTGGAAAAAAATTATTAAAATGTAAAATCTCTAGCCATTCAGCTAGAAAGGTGGATAGATCTAGTTAGATTTAATAACAATGCTCTGTACGCTGACTTAGAAAAGGCTTTGTTGGGAGAAGAAAATATACATCTTTTATGGGTCAAAACCCCTACACTTAGTAAAAATAAAATACTTTGTGATATCACACGCTGTATGCTACAGTACTGTGGAAAATCCTGTGACTTAAATCTCTCGACTAACATATTGTCCCCATTAGCCCCCATTTCGGTGCTACCGGCTTATCTTAATCCCAGAATAGATGGAATTCATAAAGCTTGGACTAGCCTTTCTAATATTAACGTTTCTGAACTAAGTAAAGCCACAGACATATCTGAATTTCTTCAGAACACTCTAAAGCACATACCTAGACACACTCGGTCAAGCCTTGTTGATATGGATATCACTCTCACATGTAAAAAATTCAAGAAACTTTTTACAACTCTTCCAGACCCAACCTGGATTGAAAACTATGCCTTACTCTCTCACCGACCCAAGATATTGTCTCAACTATACTCTAAATTAATATCGGATATATCCCACACCCGACCTTATTTCCTCCGCATGTGGGAAAAAGAACTTAAGATTTCCCTATCTGATGAGGATATTAATTTTATTCTCAGACACTCACATGGTTTTTCAAAGTGTGTTCGCTTACAGGAAAATTCATATAAGATTATTTCAAGATGGTACAGAACTCCCAATTTTCTTTATAGCATTAGAATTATACCCACTGATGAATGTTGGAGGTGTACAGTGGAATCAGGAACTATGTCCCACATCTGGTGGCGATGTGATAAAATTAAAGGGTTTTGGAAAAGTGTTGAAGACACAATTAACAAAATATGTAAGAAGTCCTTATCCCTTACACCAGAACTGGTTTTGCTTTGGAAACCACAGAAGGATTTTAAGCCCAAAAGTAATTGCCTAATAACACATTTAATTGCAGCTGCAAAATATATTATACCCACCAGATGGAGGGACGTAGAACCCCCTACCCTAAAAGAATGGATAGATAGAGTCCACCAAATCTGTCTAATGGAAGAATTGGTGGGATGGGATAGGGCAGTGGTCGGCAAGCCGCGGCTCGCGAGCCACATGCGGCTCTTTACAGACTTCAATGCGGCTCTTCTGTGTGCCGGGCGCAGTGGCTTTGCAAGGGGGGTGCGGGCCGCACCAGTCTGATGGGGTGTCACCCGGCCGCCGGACTGACTTACTGCAGTGCAATTTCAATGTGTTACATAATTTAATTAATCACCTTGGTAGGTCTGGCTGGCGGCTGCTGCTACAATGGGGTGTCACCCGCCCCCGGTGGGGGCAGGTGACACCCCATTGTAGCAGCAGCCGCCAGCCAGACCTACCAAGGTGATTAATTAAATTATGTAACACATTGAAATTGCACTGCAGTAAGTCCGGGGGCCTTACTTACTATTTACTTACAGTGCGGGCAGCGGGCCTGCGGCTGTCCTGCCTACAAACATGTATGCCGTGCGGCGCTCAGGCCAAAGGAGGCGTCACTGACTGCCAGTGGGGCCGCGGCGGAGGGAGGCGAGGAGGCGGAGCTGCTCTGTTTGCTGTGGCCTGTAAAAGCTGCCCCTCCAGGCTGGCAGCAGAAGAACACAGTCTGTGATAACTTGGCCGACCCTGCTGGACTCTGGAGAAGACACCTTAAGGCAGAGCCACCTGAGATTGGAGCCAGGACCAGACCGACCCCACTCCAGCCAGACCCCAGTGATATATCAGGTACTGTAAGTGTATGGGTAATGATGGATGGGTGCTGACATGGGGGGCTGATGGCTGACTGCTGACATGGGGTGCTGATGGCTGACTGCTGACATGGGGTGCTGACGGCTGACATGGGCATGATGGATGGGGTGCTGACATGGGGGGCTGATGGCTGACTGCTGACATGGGGGGCTGATGGCTGACTGCTGACATGGGGGGCTGATGGCTGACTGCTGACATGGGGTGCTGACGGCTGACATGGACATGATGGATGGGGTGCTGACATGGGGGGCTGATGGCTGACGGCTGACATGGGGGGCATGATGGATGGGGGCTGACGGCTGTCATGGGGTGCTGACATGGGGGGCTGACGGCTGACATGGGCATGATGGATGGGGTGCTGACATGGGGTGCTGACGGCTGACATGGGCATGATGGATGGGGTGCTGACATGGGGGGCTGACGGCTGACATGGGGGGGCATGATGGATGGGGGCTGACATGGGCATGATGGGGTGCTGACGGCTGACATGGGCATGATGGATGGGGTGCTGACGGCTGACATGGGCATGATGGATGGGGTGCTGACATGGGGGGCTGATGGCTGACTGCTGACATGGGGGGCTGATGGCTGACTGCTGACATGGGGGGCTGATGGCTGACTGCTGACATGGGGTGCTGACGGCTGACATGGACATGATGGATGGGGTGCTGACATGGGGGGGCTGATGGCTGACGGCTGACATGGGGGGCATGATGGATGGGGGCTGACGGCTGTCATGGGGTGCTGACATGGGGGGCTGATGGCTGACGGCTGACATGGGGGGGCATGAAGGATGGGGGCTGACATGGGCATGATGGGGTGCTGACGGCTGACATGGGCATGATGGATGGGGTGCTGACATGGGGGGCTGATGGCTGACGGCTGACATGGGGGGGCATGATGGATGGGGGCTGACATGGGCATGATGGGGTGCTGACGGCTGACATGGGCATGATGGATGGGGTGCTGACGGCTGACATGGGCATGATGTATGGGGTGCTGACATGGGGGGCTGATGGCTGACTGCTGACATGGGGGGCTGATGGCTGACTGCTGACATGGGGGGCTGATGGCTGACTGCTGACATGGGGTGCTGACGGCTGACATGGATATGATGGATGGGGTGCTGACATGGGGGCTGATGGCTGACTGCTGACATGGGGGGCTGATGTCTGACTGCTGACATGGGGGGCTGATGGCTGACTGCTGACATGGGGTGCTGACGGCTGACATGGATATGATGGATGGGGTGCTGACATGGGGGCTGATGGCTGACGGCTGACATGGGGGGCATGATGGATGGGGGCTGACGGCTGTCATGGGCATGATGGATGGGGTGCTGACATGGGGGGCTGATGGCTGACATGGGGGGGCATGATGGATGGGGGCTGACATGGGCATGATGGATGGGGTGCTGACGGCTGACATGGGCATGATGGATGGGGTGCTGACGGCTGACATGGGCATGATGGATGGGGTGCTGACATGGGGGGCTGATGGCTGACGGCTGACATGGGGGAGCATGATGGATGGGGGCTGACATGGGCATGATGGGGTGCTGACGGCTGACATGGGCATGATGGATGGGGTGCTGACATCGGGGGCTGATGGCTGACTGCTGACATGGGGGGCTGATGGCTGACTGCTGACATGGGGGGCTGATGGCTGATATGGGGGGCTGATCTGAGGTATGATTAACATTGGGGGTCTGATTGGTGGTCTGACCTGAGGTATAATGGAAAATATTGTTTCTTATTATACGCCTCTAAAACCTATGTGCATATAGGGCGAAAAGTACAGTCCTCAAATCAGATTGAAGCAGATCGAAGATATCAGGACCACACAGAGGAGAAGCCAGCTGCTGCAGACAGAACCAGGACCAGGTGAGCTGCGGGCGGGGAGGGGGGGGGGTCACCGAGATGTAGCTTTGCTTGTGTTGCCAAAAAATCCTTGCACAGGCTCTGGTCACGTCCACGTGACAGGGCCGGTGCAAAGAGTCCCACAGTACATAATGTGGGCAAAATATACCTACTTACATAACATTTCCAATAAATACATTTATTTTTTTGTGAAAAAAGGCTATTTTACATTTTTATTAGTGATACTCTAAGGTGCCAGGGGGTGTACCCTGGCATTTTTATTATGGTACACCACCTGGCACCATTTTCCACATAAAAATAAGTTTATGTATTGAGAATGTTATGTAATTAGGTATATTTTGCCCACATTATGTACTGTGGGACTCTTTATTTATTATATAAAAATATAGGGGACACGTACTGTGCTGTAAAAATATTGCTATTGCCAAAGTCAGGGGGTAAGCAGGGTGGCCACCTCCAGGCTCTATCATTGTGCCACTCTTTGGCCTTCTCATACTGCCGCCAACTCCTCACTCTGTCATTTTGCCTCTCGGTGGCCTTCTCCTGATGCTGCTGCCCTGAACTCCAGACCCTGTGCTTGTGCCACTCGGTGGCCTTCTCCTGATGCTGCCAACTCCAGACTCGGTCAATGTGCCACTTGTTGGCTTTCTCCTGACAATGCTGCTGCTGACGCCAACTCTAGACTCTGTCATTGGACCACTCTGTGGTCTCCTCATGCTGATGCCAAATCCACACTCTGTCATGCTGCCGCTTTGCGCCTACTTAATTATATTTGGGGGCGGGGGGCATTTCCAAATTTTAACCTGGACTCCAGGTTGGACCTGGAGAGATGTCAGGCACTCAGAGCCCTCTTTGTGGGCACCCATCCCACACCCTGGGAAAAAGTCTATGGGTGTACCAATTTGCCTTAGACTTTTTCTGCCATTCATCAGTGCAGGGCGCGCTATAAACAGCACAGGCAGCGCATTAACTGTAGGCAGGATATTATAGCTATGTAAATGATAAAGTACATGGAAGACAGACCATATTGGTATTCAGGTTAAATTGCCATGTTGGCACTTTGCGATCAATAACTGGTTTTGGGTTGCAGTTTGGGCACTCAGTCTCTAAAAGGTTCACCATCACTGCTCTATACTGGGCCCCCACTATTTACACACACATAAGATGCCATATATGCGTCATCCACAGATAAATACCAGTGCGTCTTCCACAGATAAATAACAGTGCGTCATCCACAGATAAATAACAGTGCGTTATTTTAAAATGAAACATTTTTATAGGTGCCCTGTTTGACATGGCTCCAAAGAAAAAACAACGAAAAACGGAAGACGAAAACCGTGAATTTAAAGTGGAATGGACCGAGATTTTCGCGTTTCAGAACGTAAATGGCTTTCCAACCTGTCTTATTTGTAAAGAAAAATTGGCGCATAACAAAAAATCTAATTTGGAGAGACACTTTACAACAAAACACTTGTCCTTTAGTAATAAATATCCTGTTGGTGATGCAAGGAAGAAAGCACTTGGGGAACTTCTGAAGAGTCAAGAAAAATCAAGTTCTGCGTTTAATCAGTGGGTGCAGTCTTCCAACTATGTTAATTTTGCAAGTTTTGCGGTTAGTCAAGAGATTGCTAAGAGAGGCAAACCATATACAGATGGCGAATACATAAAATGTTGTTTTATAAGTGCATCAGAAGAGTTATTCAGGGATTTTAAGAACAAAGAAGAAATTCAAAAAAAAATTAAAGAGTTGCCATTGTCTGCTAAAACAGTGAAGGATAGAACAGCCAAAATGTCTTCCAATATAACCAACCAACAAGTTGATGATCTTAAAGTGGTTTCAGCTTTATCAATAGCAGTTGACGAGTCTTGTGACTTAAATGATACAGCTCAAGTTTCACTTTTTGTAAGATTGATGTCAGCTACAGGTCCTAAAGAAGAACTTTTAGGATTATTGCCACTGAAAGGTCAAACACGTGGAGAGGATATAGCAAATGCTGTAATTGGTTGCATTGAAAAATATCATATTCCACTTGATAAAATCGTCTCAATTGCAACAGACGGGGCAAAAAGTATGACCGGCGTAAGAAAAGGTTTTGTTGCTATTATGAAAGAAAAAATTAGTCACGAGATACTTACATACCATTGCATCATACATCAAGAAGCACTTTGTGCGCAGACATTTCCAGAAGAAATGTGCAAAGTTATGGAATTGGTGATTAAGATGATCAACTCCATTTTAGCTAAAGCTCTTCATCATCGCCAATTTAAAGAATTTTTAGTTGAAATGGAGAGTGAGTACGCAGATCTTCTGCTGCATAACAAGGTACGTTGGTTATCAAGAGGAAACGTTTTGAAACGTTTTGCTTCCTTATTATCAGAAATCAAAGCATTTTTCCTCGAGAAGGGTGTTCACTATCCAGAATTAACAAACGATCAGTGGATCCAAAAACTGTATTTCATGGTGGATGTTACTTCCCATCTGAATCAGCTTAATCAGAAACTACAGGGGAAAGGAAACACCATTTTTTCGATGTTAGAAGAAGTTATTTTGTTTGAAAACAAATTATCTGTTTTTGCTCAAGATTTTGACAGAGAAACTTTGATTCACTTTCCAAGCCTGTTGAAACATCGCCAAGAAAATAATTCTGATATTGACATTACCTATTTTAAAACAGCACTTTTAAATATGAGGGAAGCTTTTCTCAAGAGGTTTCAGGAATTCAGAAACAGCAAAGCGACGTTGGCCTTTGTTAAAAAACCTCTGGATGCCACTGTAACGGAATTAAATTTTTCTCCCTTTAATATCGACATTGGCAACTTTGAAATGCAATTGCTGGATTTAAAAAACAAAGAACTGTGGAGCTCGAAATTTGAACGTCTTTGTGCTGATTTAGAAAGATTGGAGAAAAACAAATGTGAACTTAGTTCACAGCACAAGTGGTCTGCTTTGAAAGACCTGGAGAAGGAAGATATGTTGATTTTTAACACCTGGAATAGTATTCCTGACTCATATAATCAACTAAAAAAGCTAGCGTTTGCTGTTCTTTCCTTGTTCGGGTCTACATATTTATGCGAACAATCATTTTCAAGCATGAACCTTATCAAGAGTAAATTGAGAAATCGTCTCATCGATGAGAACCTGGAATCGTGCCTAAAATTAAAAACAACAACATACAAACCTGACTTACTCAAACTATCCAAGGAAATGCAAGGCCAATGTTCACATTAGTGGTTGTGACTTTGTCAGTCATTGTCATGATGTAATTTTCTCTACATTGTAAAGGCAAATTTTACGGAATTTAACGTTATCGATAAAAAATATCGTTCTAAAGTTTTTGTTGTATTAGTTGTGTTATTTGTATCCTCCCGACCTATGTGGATACTTGCATGCAGAATATTCTCAATAAAAAATTATTGAAACTAAAAACAGTGTACCATCCTATGTATTTTCGGTTTTAAAAATGTGGCTCTCAAAATAAATTTCAATCGTGGTTTTGGCGAGATTTGGCTCAGTTGAAAAAAAAGGTTGCCCACCACTGGGATAGGGGATGCAGAAAAAACTTCCTGTCAATATGGCAACCTTGGCTGGATTTTCATAAAAAGGAAATTTGTACCTAATATTTGTCAAACAAATTGACTCATAGCCTATACTATAACATATCCTTTCAAAGGAATATTTATATATACTAATGATTCCTATATAGGAAGATCTTAGTAGATATATACTGACCCATGTTCACGTTTATGTTTTACTTTACTTTACTTTTACTTATGATTCCATATATATTTGAATATATGGTGCATATATACTTTGGTCTCACACCGAGAAATTTCTTATGAGATTAGTGACTTTATATCCAAGCTTCTCAGATTATACATATTATCATTATACATATTTCGGGTTTGTGTGTATTAAAGTGGATTCTTACACTCACAAGAATAATTGCCAAATATGCATTGCCTGTAACTGAAAATTGTGCCTTAAAACGAGATGCTAAAATTACCTTTATATGTTACTATGTATAACTTTGACCAAGGAGATATGTATCTTTGTTGTACTAAACACTGTTGTTACTTATTATGAAAATTCTTCAAAAATAAAGAATTTACAAAAAAAAAAAAAAAAAAGTAAAATCTGCCCAAAAAGTTAAATTTTTAAATTGTATCTCTATTTTCCATTAATTCTTGTGGAACACCTAAAGGGTTAACAACGTTTGTGAAATCAGTTTTAAATACCTTGAGGGGTGTAGTTTCTAGAATGGGGTAATTTTTGGGTGGTTTCTATTATGTAAGCCTTACAAAGTGACTTCAGACCTGAACTGGTCCTTGAAAAGTGGGTTTTTGAAAATTTCTGAAAAATTTCAAGATTTGCTTCTAAACTTCTAATCCATGTAACATCCCCAAAAAATAAATTGTCATTCCCAAAATGATCCAAACATGAAGTAGACATATGTGGAATGTAAAGGAATAACTATTTTTGTATGTGTTACTATGTATGATAGAGGTAGAGAAATTGAAACTTGGAAATTTGCAAAAAAAAAAAAAAAATTTTTATTTTTTTATAAATAAAAATGAGTTTTTTTTAACTCCATTTTACCAGTGTCATGAAGTACAATATGTGACGAAAAAATTATCTCAGAATGGCCTGGATAAGTCAAAGCGATTTAAAGTTATCACCACATAAAATGACACTGGTCAGATTTGCAAAAAAAGCCCGGTCCTTAAGGAGTTAAAGGAAACCTGTCATGTTGAACATGATGTCTGAGCTGCAGACAGCATATTATAGAGCAGGAGGAGCTGAGAAGATTGATATATAGTTTTATGGGAGAAGGCCAAGAAGGTGACTGCTATAATAAAAATTTACTTTTAATGATAAGATAATTAAAATGAACCCAAATCAGAACGTAAAACAGTTAACCTCATAGATGTACTGAACCCCTATGATAACCAGGGGTATGAGCAGCTTGTACAGGGTACACGACTGCACCTAACCAATGGAAATAAAAAAAAGAAACAATAATTCCTATGACATCCAGTGTGTAGGTAGGGTGTCCATCAGGCATAAACTGGAACTTGTACAGGGTCAAATGAGGGCAGGGAATGGATAAACACCTGAACCTACAATCCAGGTGGGTGCTGTGCTGGCCCTAAAAAGTCTAACCATGGAGCACCCACCCCGAAAAGGATCGAGAACCTGACCCTGGCACTAGATAGCACTAAAAAAAAACTGTCACCTACACTGGATGCAGTAGGAACTATTAGTTCTTTTTTAATTTCCGCTGGTATGGTGCAACCATGTACCCTGTTTAAGCTGCTCATATTCCTGGTTATCATAGGGGATGAGTATATCTATGAGGTTAACTATTTTAAGTTATTCTGATCTGGTTTCATTTTAACTATCTTATCATTTTGATTTAGGTTGCTGGTGAAGTACTTCCATAGTGGTCATTCTCTGCTGTTCTAGGTTGGACAGGTTAAGGCCACCATCATCATTTGAAATCCTGATCATTTTTATATGCAGCCACCTGAGCAGAACATACAGTCAGGTCCATAAATATTGGGTAAATAAAGTTGCCCAACCAGCGAGAGGTAATGGATACCACTCGCCAGCTACCACAATAATGGATATATGCAGGAAGAAGAGGTAGTGTATTATAAGACTTAACGTTTAATAAATACTCAGATAAAAAGTACGGACATAACACAAAATGTCAAAAAGTGTGCACACCACAAAAGTGTCATCCATTTCTAGCCCTTGATCCCCTGATGAGTCCGGGGCTTTAATTTGGTGACAAAACGCGTAGGGATCTATCGCACCGCAGGGAATTAATTCTCTGTGTACCCCCAGGTAGGGTTGTCTAGGGCGTCCAATATTGTAGGGTTAGCTCCTGGACGTGCTGCCCCTAGCCGGGCTATAGGGCTCTATAGGCCTGGTAGGGATTTCTAGGGACAGTGAGTCTCACCTGGTCCCTGCCCCATAAGTAACACTGGCCTCTGGGACTGCGCTACTACACCCAGATGTCCGTCACCCACCGTTAAGACTGTTCCCGTTTATTCTTATCTGTGGAATTTATACCTGTGTTGGGGTATTGTGTTACTTTGTTCACATGGGTGTAACCATACTACTGTGGTTTCCCATGGTGATTGTTTATGTTTAGTAATTATGTTGTTTGTGACACGTTTGTGGTATGCACACTTTTTGACATTTTGTGTTATGTCCGTACTTTTTATCTGAATATTTATTAAACGTTAAGTCTTATAATACGCTTCATAAATATTGGGACATCGTCACAATTGTAACATTTTTGGCTCTATACACCACCACAATGGATTTGAAATGAACCAAACAAGATGTGCTTTAACTGCAGACTGTCAGCTTTAATTTGAGGGCTTTTACATCCAAATCAGGTGAACGGTGTAGGAATTACAACAGTTTGCATATGTGCCTCCCACTTTTTAAGGAACCAAAAGTAATGGGACATAATAATAATCATAAATCAAACTTTCACTTTTTAATTCTTGGTTGCAAATCCTTTGCAGTCAATTACAGCCTGAAGTCTGGAACGCATAGACATCGCCAGATGCTGGGTTTTATCCCTGGTGATGCTCTGTCAGGCCTCTACTGCAACTGTCTTCAGTTCCTGCTTTTCTTGGGGCATTTTCCCTTCAGTTTTGTTTTTAGCAAATGAAATGCATGCTCAATCGGATTCAGGTCAGGTGATTGACTTGGCCATTGCATAACATTCCACTTCTTTCCCTTAAAAAAACTCTTTGGTTGCTTTTGCAGTATGCTTTGGGTCATTTTCCATTTTCACTGTGAAGCGCCGTCCAATGAGTTCTGGAGCATTTGGCTGAATATGAGCAGATAATATTGCCCGAAACACTTCAGAATTCATCCTGCTGCTTTTGTCAGTAGTCACATCATCAATAAATACAAGAGAACCAGTTCCATTGGCAGTCATACATGCCCACGCCATGACACTACCACCACCATGCTTCACTGATGAGGTGGTATGCTTAGGATCATGAGCAGTTCCTTTCTTTCTCCATACTCTTCTCTTCCCATCACTCTGGTACAAGTTGATCGTGGTCTCATCTGTCCATTGGATGTTGTTTCAGAACTGTGAAGGCTTTTTTAGATGTTGTTTGGCAAATTCTAATCTGGCCTTCCTGTTTTTTTTGAGGCTCACTAATGGTTCACATCTTGGCGTGAACCCTCTGTATTCACTCTGGTGAAGTCTTCTCTTGATTTTTGACTTTGACACACATACACCTACCTCCTGGAGAGTGTTCTTGATCTGGCCAACTGTTGTAAAGGGTGTTTTCTTCACCAGGGAAAGAATTCTTTGGTCATCCACCACAGTTGTTTTCCGTGGTCTTCTGGGTCTTTTGGTGTTGCTGAGCTCACCGATGCGTTCCTTATTTTTAAGAATGTTCCAAACAGTTGTTTTGGCCATGCCTAATGTTTTTGCTATCTCTCTGATTGTTTTGTTTTGTTTATTTCAGCCTAATGATGGCTTGCTTCACTGATAGTGACAGCTCTTTGCATCTCATCTTGAGAGTTGACAGCAACAGATTCCAAATGCAAATAGCACACTTGAAATGAACTCTGGACCTTTTATCTGCTTATTGTAATTGGGATAATGAGGGAATAACACACACCTGGCCATGGAACAGCTGAGAAGCCAATTGTCCTATTACTTTTGGTTCCTTAACAAGTGGGAGGCACATATGCAAACTGTTGTAATTCCCGCACCGTTCACCTGATTTGGATGTAAATACACTCAAATTAAAGCTGATAGTCTGCAGTTAAAGTACATCTTGTTCGTTTTGTTTTAAATCCATCCATTGTGGTGGCGTATAGAGCCAAAAATGTTAAAATTGTGTCGATGTCCCAATATTTATGGACCTGACTGTTTGTAAGGGTGGATTTAGAAAGTCGAAAGCTATTTAAGGTATTGGCCTTCTTAACTGCTATCTGCTTTGGCTTGCTTTCACAATCTCTGCTATCACTAATGTATTCTTATGACTCAATGTCACATGACAAAAAATTATAGCACAGTATTTTTATGCTACTGTGTTAGGCTCATAATAATATTCTCAATTCTGTCAAAGTTAAAATATGTGAAGCACTGCTGCTTTAATTATTGTTTAAGCAAAACATACCTGATTATAGAATATTGGGAACGTGACAATCAGGTTAGCAGGCAAGCCAAGCCCACGGCATGATATGCAGCTAGTGACTGCTTTGGATGATGAAAGTGAAGAATGGGGGGCTAGCAGAATATATTGTGTATGTAAGTCCACCTTTTCTCTGGGATTCTACAAATTTGTATTAAAAGAGGCATTTCTGTCAGAATGTGGATATTCCCAGTAATTGGAAGTGGCTTGCAAATATCCAACAACTTGACATTCAAATATCGGAAACAATATGGAAGGTCATATAAAATATTGGTAAGGGAGTGGACTGGTGGTGTTCGTGTGCAGTGTCTGATTTAGGTTGGTCAGTATTTGCTATGTGCTCATTATATTTTACTGCTCTTACTCTTATGCCCTAGTCACTTTATGTGTTGTGTGTTGTTTGACATCACCCACATGGCAATGAGTCTTTTTGATGTATTGAAAGATGAATTTTGATATTATTTATTATTGAGCTGAAATTGTCTGGTCACACCAACTTTTACTATCAGTGGCTGACCATTAATATTGCACTTGCACTTTATTATTGTACACCGACCACCCACCATCGGTCCTTTTGGTTTTTAATGTTTTAAATGTCTTGTGGCTTGTGCCAATCATATCTTTGTGTAATTTTCAATAAAAATCATGGAATTTTGCGATTACTTTGTTTCTACATGTGTTTTTGTATATTGAGTGACCCATTCATCTTTGATTGGTTTTCCTTTCCATATTAAATATTGGTCAGTGAGAAAGTAAACCAAACAGGGAAAAGTCACAGGGGAAGATTTTTATGTAACTTGCTTCTGAAGGTTAGCATGGTGAAATGTGAGGCCTCATTACAAATTTTGCTATGTGGCCCAGTGGTCACTGTTTGATGCCTGATTTTGAAAGTCTTTTGCCTGTGGTACATAATGGTACATCAAAGTGAATGTACTGTGTCATGAGGAAATGGCCTATACTTTAAATCTCATTAAATTTTTTTGTGATTAAATTTTTATTGTTCCTTACTGTCTCCATCTATATTTGTAAAACATCTTAAAAATTTAGCAATTGTTGCACTGATCACTAGGCATAATATATAACATAGAAATCTGATTATAACAATAGGTCATTTTCTGATGATTGAAAAAAAGAGGATTACCAGTATTTTGAAAGAAATATTAATGAAGTTTTTGGTCTGCTGTCCCCTGCTGAGTACATATGCTGAGTACTAAGCATGTCATAGCTTGGATGAACTATTCCCAACTTTTTATTCCTAAGTAATTGAGTATTGTATTCTTTTTTTAGATATACATGTTAAAACAGCTGAAAAGGCACAATTAGAAAAGAAAAAAGGTAATATTACAAATATCTGTATTCTTTATATTCACGCAACATTGCAGGAAAGGAAATATTAAATTACCCATAATAAACTAACCGTTGAGGAGGTTCACATACCCACTGAATGTTGTGTAACATGGAATCTATCTATAAAAAATATGCCAGTCCTTATTAGCCTATTGTATGGATGTAAAGAAACCATTATTCCATTATTGGGATTAAATGCCCCCTCTCAGCCAGTCGGAAGTTCTGGAATAAAGTACGGTATGCAAATTTGTGACTTCTGTTTATGAGGGGTCATCACTAGTGTTGATCGAGCACCAAAGTGCTTGTGTGCTCTGGCCAAACACATCGGTATACCGAGCACAATGGAAGTCAATGGGAGAAACCCATGCACCCCCTGCTCGAAAGAGAAGAGGATGTCTGGTTCACAAAAAAAGGTTAGAAATTGATGGAAACCCCATCAAAATGGTTTGGAAACAGCATTAAGAGGATGGCTGAATGTGTCTTGGACTCCTATTATCTATGACATACAATAGACAACCACACAAAGGCTATATGCCAAAAGCCAGGTATGTGGAAGCCAACAACAATCTATCCATGAGACAGATAATAGTCAGCATAGTTTACAATGGCAGCCTTGTGCACTATGATACATACATTCCAAACCAGCTCTCATCTGACTGAGAGCCAGTAAACGTTAATGTTGCTTCACATCTGTTGGATGGCTTGGGTGGACCTGCGCACATAGATCAATATCATTAGGGTGACAAAAAATTATCTGATTTTCCTAACATAATATTCAATAACCTTTCTATACAGTTTTGTCATGTAAAAACAAATTTGCATAAAAATTGGCATATGGAAAAGACATGCAAATGAGCAGAATCTGCCTTGTTTTTAGCTGAAAAACCATTTGCATGGAAAATTTTCAATCTACACTACTCAAGAACAGCGTCATCTATTGGATTCATAGCCTTGTCATAAGACTATGAAACCAATAGATGGCGCTGTTCATGAGTCATGAACAGCTCCATCTATTGGTTTCATAGTCTTATGACAAGATTATTAGTTCATCTTGTTGGGGCTCTAGTAAGTGGGGCACCCTGCTCAACAGAGTCCACACACCATGTAGCACTCAGCCTATAATAGCCTGCTCTAACACTGAGATGTATATCGGATTGCTGCTATCATTCACACATCTTCTAGCACTTTATCTGCGGTAATATAAGCTTGCTAGAGTGTATCTGAGGACTTTTACAATGCTTGTAATGACTCATGAACAGTGCCATCTATTGGTTTCATAGTCTTATGACAAGACTATGAATCCAATAGATGGCGCTGTTCATGAGTAGTGTAGATCGCAAATATTCTAATCGCAAATTTTCCATGCAAAAGGCTGAGTGCTACACAGTGTGTAGACTCTGTTGAGCAGGGTGCCCCACTTACTAGCGCCCCAACAAGATGAACAGCGCCATCTATCTGGTTTCATAGTCTTATGACAAGACTAATAGTCTTGACATAAAACTCATAGTCTAATAGTCTTGTCATAAGACTATGAAACCAATAGATGGTGCTGTTCATGACTCATAAACAGCACCATCTATTGGTTTCATAGTGTTATGACAAGACTATGAATCCAACAGATGGCGCTGTTCATGAGTAGTGTAGATCGCAAATTTCCCATGCAAATGGTTTTTCAGCTGAAAAACAAGGCAGATTCTGCTCATTTGCATGTCTTTCCCATATGCCCATGTTTATGCAAATGAGTTTTTACATGACAAAACTGTAAAGAAATGTTATTAAATATTATGTTGTGACAATCAGATAACTTTTTGTCACCCTAATGATATTGATCTAGGTGCACAGGTGCACCCAAGCCATCCAACAGATGTGAAGCAACTTTGAGGCTTACGGGCTCTCAGTTGGATGAGAGCTGGTTTGGAATGTCTCATAGTGCACAAGGCTGCCATTGTAAGGTATGCTGAACTTTATCTGTCTAATGGATAGATTGTTGGCTTCCACATACCTGGCTTTTGGCATATAGCCTTTGTGTGGTTGTCTATTGTATGTCATAGATAATTGGAGTCCAAGATGCATCCAGCCATCCTCTTAATGCTGTTTCCAAACCATATTGATGGGGTTTCCATCAATTAAAAAAAAAAAAAATTGTGAGCCAGACACCCTCTCTTCTTCAGAGCAGGGGGTGCCTGGTTTGATGCTTGGGTCTCCCATTGACTTTCATTGTATTAAATTGTACTCGAGCACCCACAGTATTCGGCCGAGCACTGCAATGTGCCGAGCATGCTCGCTCAACACTAGTCATCACATGCATCATTTTTTACTTTTAAGACCTGCTGACTGGTTGATAAGAATCGTGATAGAACATGTGAAACTCCTCAGAAGCTTGAATGAATTATTTGTGTCCCTGTTTGGCACTTTGTGAGGACTGTTTGTACAACGTAATTGCTTAAAAATTGAGAGGAGGGCCAGGAAGGTTAAAAACCTGCACAATTGTGAACTGTAACAGCACTGCCGCCCTTGTTTATGCTTTTGACACATGCAGTCATGACATGCCCAACTACTCCATATGTCCTGAGAGTTCACCTGGGGTAGACAGACATATTATTACTGAAGGACTAGTCTCTCTGCAGTGATGGCGAGCCTGAATTTATTTCCTGGTTACTGAGACCATTGATTGACTGCCGCAGAAACTTGAAATAGTCAAGCATGTCATAGCTGTAGCACAGGAAGCATAGACTGGTGGGATAGCCAGAGTGGCATTAGAATGGTGGGGATTGTGTAGGTAAGCAAGGTGTCTCTTTATTATGCAAAATAGTAGAAGAAAAATCCCCACAGCCGCCAAGTTGCGTCTTAGTAGACTTTTATTTCATGCTTGTGTGGTACTCAAGATTTGATGTCAGACCTATTGGGTGGTGCTAGTATCACATTTCACATCACATTTATGCATTGGTACCATAGAGTGGCATTAATTGTATGCATACTATGGAATTAGTCCTGCATACAGTATGGTTTCCCATTTATCAAGTGAATTAAAAATGGGCAACTGGGGTATGATGTGAATTTGTGAATTTTTTCTACCAACAGAACTGTACATCCAGTTCTGAAAAAAAAAAAAAAAAAAAAAAATGGGCATGCCATAAAAATATGTTAGATGTATTTACTGATGGGGTGCATGCGCTGTGTAGTATTGTAGTGCTCTGAGAGTGCCCTTTAGATTTCATCAGCCTGTTTTAGCTTCATCTGACAGATATGAAGACACATCATAGACTGTAATGCAGTTTTTTTTATATACGTGAATGTGCACATCATAACACCACTTTATTTCTAGGTTTAAAATTCTGCTTATTAATTTTATATTTTAATTCACAGTTCCAAATCCCCCGCTATACCCAGCCATATAGTTATACAGAATCCTGGCTGCCGGTGGCTACCACTAATGGGAGATTATGCTGCTTATTATAGCTTATGGACTTAAGAATCCCTCATTGAATTCAATCATAAATCTGCATCTATTACTTTGGTATTCAGCACAGAATGTCATACCTTTGATTCAATCAAAGTTAAAATGAGACGAATAAGCTTAGCATGAATGTCGAGAAAAAGAATAGTAAAAACAGTAATAAAGTCCACCTGCTAGTATGATTAAAGGGGTTGTCCAGGATTTTACTATTGATGGCCTCTCCACATGATATACAGTATCATAAATATCTGATCAGAGGATGCTCCGGCGTTGTAAGACGCACAGCTCTGTCCATTCTGTAGTGCACTGAGCTGGTAACTGCAGCACTTTTCCCATTAAAATGCATGAATACAGTACTACCGTCACCAGCTCTGTCTGAACTAGTGACTATTTAAGAGTTTTTATTTGACTGCAAACCATTTTTGACCATGGTGGCATTTTTTCCTTATTACACTATATTCTAGCTGTGGCATTTTTATGGTACATTTCCCTTACAGAACCTAATTTTTTTAAAACTGCAAACTCTGATTTTTTTTAAAGGTTTTCTGAACTTTATTGTAGCTTTTATTGTGTGAATGAGAATGAATATTTAACAGTGCTATTGCAAAGGAAAAGTGCACATATGTTAGCAACCAATCAGATTGCTTCTTTCAGTTTCAAAAGGGCCTCAGTTTCCATGGGGAACTGCTCCATTTATTCTTTAGAGCAGTTTTGTTAAATCTCCTTCAAAGAGTGCAGTTTTCAGCTTTTTGGGGCTAAATGGCCCATATACCATACACTATGAAAACAGTTTATTGTTTGTTTATTGAAAAAATTATTTCTACTCCATAGACTGCTTTATAATTTTCTATATTAAAATGGGTAGTCTCACTTCAACAAAGGACATTTATTATGTAGAAAAAGTTAATACAAGGCAATTACTAATGTATTGTTATTATCCATATTGCTTCCCTTGCTGGCTTGATTCATTTTTTCATCACATTATACACTGCTCATTTCCAGAGGTTAGGAGGCTGTGCTTACACACTATAGGAAATAGTGCCAGCCTCTCTGGTGGCCGGGACTGCGGGAGCGCACATAGGCATGCATGTGCAGCAGCTTATATCCCGGCCACTTCATATATGCACTGCAGTGGTGGCCGTAAGCCCTGAAAACAAGCACTATATGATGCAATAGAAAAATGAATACAGCCAGCAAAGGAGACAATATGGGCATTACATTAGTAAGTGCATTCTATTAATGGGGTTGTCAAGATAGGTCATCAATATCTAATCAGCGGGGGTCCAACACCAAGCACCACTGCCGATCAGCTGCCTGAAGAGGAGGTGGCGCTCAATGAAAGTGCTGCTTCTTGTTCATTACACTGTACTTCATCTGGGAAGTGCAGTGCAAGGACAAGTACTCGCTCAATTCAAGTCAATAGAGTGAGTACTCGTAATTATGCTATGGCGCATAGTGTAATAAAGAAGAAGCAGTGCCCACATGGAGCCCCAGCTCCTCTTTAAACAGCTGATCAGCGGGGGTGTCTAGTGTACAACCCCTGAAGATTAGGTATTGATGACATATCCTGATTATAGTTCAATATAAATGGCAGGACAACCCCTTTAACTTTGTTTATATGATTTAGGAGAGTCACATTTCATTGGAGAGAAATATATATGCTTTATATTTGCAAGGTTTGACCAGCAGCCATATGATAATGAAAAATTCATCAGTGACTCCAGTTATGATTATCTATTGATAAATGCTTTCCTTTTTATACATTTATTATTGTTTTTAGAAATCTCAGTGAAGAAACATGAAGATGTGGCAGAGTCCAAGAAAGGTGTGTTTTGTAGTAATTTTATAGCACATAAAATTATTTCATGAAATACAACCAGGTCCATAAATATTGGGACATTGACACAATTCTAACATTTTTGGCTCTATACACCACCACAATGGATTTGAAATGAAACAAACAAGATGTGTTTTAACTGCAAACTGCCAGCTTTAATTTGAGGGTATTTACATCCAAATCAGGTGAACGGTGTAGGAATTACAACAGTTTGCATATCTGCCTCCCACTTGTTAAGGGACCAAAAGTAATGGGACAGAATATTAATCATAAATCAAACTTTCACTTTTTAATACTTGGTTGCAAATCTTTTGCAGTCAATTACAGCCTGAAGTTTGGAACACATAGACATCACCAGGCAGAAAGAAAAAATATAGGCACAGACCAAGCCAGGAACCATGACGTTAGCAAAGCAAAAAGGAAGAAGGGGTCCAGCTCGATTAAAATGTTACCTTTATCTTTCAGTACGGGTAAAAGCCAGTTACACTCCAGTTACATGTTTCGGATCAGGAACAATAGCGATCTGTAACGGTCACGTCCACACACACACAGGGGGAAGGGTAGTGACCACTGCGCTCCACCCTCACCCCTGGCCCTGCCTACTTGCCTCACGAGTCCTGATGACAGGGGACAACTGGACGGCAGTCCCTAACTTAGGATATGTGCAGGGAAGACAGACAAGACAAAATACGGAACATGAACGGACCGGGTCAGAACCAAGAGAGCTACGCAGTACAACGGATTAAGCAAAGAATGGTCAGGAGAAGTCGGGGTCAAATACCAGGAGAGTAGCGAAGTACAAGAGGAGTCCTAAGAGAGTAGTCAGGTGGGAGCCGAGGTCACAATACCAGGATGTATGCGCAGTACAGGAGGAGCAGGCAGAGGATCGTCAGGGAACAGGATCAGGTAAATATTCAGTAGTCCTACAAATAGCCAGGAACCTAGAAATTAACAGGCAACCTGTAGCCAGCAGGCTGCCTGTATTTATAGTGGGGAGTGAGGGTCATGTGACGTGGCCAGCGTCACATGACCGACAGACCAACCAGTCGAGCACCGAGTGATCAGCTCGGCGCTCAAGGCAGACTAGGAGCAGGGAGCCACCCAGCTAGTAAAGCCGCCCTGGGAATGAGGTCAAACACAGAACCTCATTCCAAAAGCTAAGCAACAGTTCTGCGGGCAATGGGGGACCGAGTGCACCCTCGGAACCCCGTGACAGTACCCCCCCTTTTACGAGGGGCCACCGGACCCAAGACTTCAGGCGATGGCTTTTCAGGGTGTTCTAAATGAAATTTACGAACCAGTCTAGGAGCATGAACCTCCCTGGCAGGTACCCAAGATCTCTCTTCAGGTCCATACCCCTTCCAGTGAATCAGATACTGCAAGGAGTTACGCACCTTCCTGACATCCACTATTTTAGACACGACATACTCGACAGCATCATTAACAAGAACCGGCGGAGGTGAGGCTTTCGATGGTACTACCGGTTCAAAATATTTTTTAAGTAGAGATTTATGGAACACATTATGAATGTGGAATGACTCGGGCAGCTCCAACCTAAATGATACCGGGTTAATCACCTCCGTGATCTTATATGGTCCAATAAAACGAGGAGCAAATTTTCTAGAAGCTACCTTGAGAGATAGATTCTTGGAGGACAACCATACTTTATCCCCAACCTGAAAGTTCACCCCCCTTGAACGTCTCCTATCGGCCTTGAGTTTTTGAGAACTTTGAGCCTTTTCTAGGTTCGATTGAACCCGGGCCCAAACTGTGCACAGTTCGGAGGAGAGTTTATCAGATTCAGGGTTAGAGGAGGAGACGGACGACCCAGAATGAAAACGGGGATGAAAACCATGGTTACAAAAGAAAGGGGAGACCCCAGCAGAAGAATTGACACGGTTATTCAGAGCAAATTCAGCCAACGGAAGGAATTTGACCCATAATTGCTGGTCATCAGCAACATACAACCTCAGGAATTGTTCCACAGACTGATTAAGGCGTTCAGTCTGCCCATTACTCTCAGGATGGTAGGCGGAAGAAAAAGACAACGAAATTTTACATCTTTGACAGAAGGCCCTCCAGAATTTGGACACAAACTGCACACCCCTGTCCGAAACAATATTTTCCGGGATGCCATGTAAACGAACAATCTCTCTCACAAAAATAGACGCCAGGGTTTTAGCATTCGGAAGTTTAGACAGGGGAATGAAATGAACCATCTTGCTAAACCTATCGACCACTACCCAAACCACAGTCCTACCCTCCGCCAGCGGTAGGTCAGTTATAAAGTCCATCGAGATATGGGACCAGGGTCTACTGGGAATGGGTAGGGGTCGTAGGTTACCAGCAGGGCGAGTCCTAGGTGTCTTAGACCTGGCACAAACCTCACAGGCTGACACGTAGGACTTGACATCCCTGGTCAGAGTGGGCCACCAATAAGATCTAGAAACCAGATCCTTAGTGCCCTCAATACCCGGATGTCCACAAAAGGCAGAATCGTGACACTCACCCAACAGCTGGAGACGAAATTGTACGGGAACAAACAACTTATCTGTTGGGGTGGATGCCTGTGCCAGATGTTGTTCAGCCTTAATGCGAGCCGAGATATCCTGGGTTAGAGCCGCTAAGAAGATGTTTGCTGGTAGGATGGATTCAGGCGGCGTCTCAGTGGGTTGAAAAGCATGGAAGCTCCGAGATAATGCGTCTGCCTTCACATTTTTACTTCCCGGCCTGAACGTAATGGAGAAATCAAAACGGGTAAAAAACAGAGCCCATCGGGCTTGTCGGGGATTCAACCTCTTAGCGGACTCGAGAAACATTAGGTTTTTATGGTCAGTGACAACAGTTACTCGATGCCTTGCCCCCTCCAAAAAATGTCTCCACTTCTCAAATGCCCATTTAATGGCCAACAGCTCCCTATTCCCTATGTCGTAGTTTCTCTCCGTGGGAGAGAATTTCCTAGAGAAGAAGGCACACGGTCTCAGGTTAGTGAGGCTAGCAGGACCTTGTGAAAGGACTGCTCCTGCGCCGTCCTCGGACGCATCCACCTCCACAATAAAGGGTCTCTCCTGATCAGGCTGGATCAGAATGGGAGTGCTACTAAATGCCTTTTTTAATGTTTCAAATGAAGAAATGGCCTTGGTAGACCAATTCTCCAAATTCGCCCCTTTCTTAGTAAGGTCGGTCAATGGCTTAGCAATTACAGAAAAATTCATGATAAATTTACGGTAGTAATTTGCGAAACCCAAAAACCGTTGTAAAGCCTTTAAGGATGAAGGCCTTACCCATTCCTTAATTGCTAAAACCTTACCATGATCCATCTTAAAGGCGTGAGGAGTCAAAACATGCCCTAGAAACAGTATCTCCTGTACACCAAAGACACATTTCTCTTGCTTAGCGGATAGCTGGTTCTCCCTCAACACCTCTAATACTTGTTTGACATGGGACACATGAGATTCGAAATCAGGAGAGAATATCAAAATGTCGTCAAGATAGACAATAATAAATTTACCTAAGAACTCCCTAAGAATATCGTTCATTAAGTTTTGGAACACAGCTGGGGCATTGCTGAGTCCAAAAGGCATCACATGATATTCAAAGTGTCCTATCGGAGTATTGAACGCTGTCTTCCATTCGTCTCCCTCCTTGATTCGGATTAGATTGTATGCCCCTTTCAGGTCAATCTTGGAAAACCAGGTTGCCCCCAAAACCTGGTTAAATAAATCCGGAATCAATGGGAGAGAGTATCTATTTTGGACAGTGATTTTATTTAATCTCCGGTAATCAATACAAGGCCTAAGACCACCATCCTTCTTTTTAACAAAGAAAAACCCTGCTCCCATAGGAGAGACTGAAGGTCTAATATGCCCTTTAGCAAGGCTCTCCTTAATATAATCTTCCATAGCCTTGCGTTCGGGCCCTGAAAGATTATAAATTCGACCTTTAGGAAATTCGGCACCCTCAATTAGCTCTATGGCGCAATCATAAGGTCTATGGGGGGGTAGAACCTCTGGAGTAAGGGACGAGAACACATCAGAATATTCCTTAATAACAGAGGGTAGTGTATTAGACCTTACTGAAACCCCAGCCTGGACCATGGACAAGCATGAGTCACACTTAGGTCCCCATTTCACCAACTCTCCTTTGGACCAATCAATGGTGGGGTTATGTAAACGGAGCCAAGGCAACCCTAGTACCACCTCAACCGGTAGGTTCTCCAGGACTAGAAGAGAACATCTCTCAGAGTGGCACACACCCACGGACAGAGAAATTTCAGAGGTACATGACCTCACCGTACCACCAATCAGGGGAGTAGCATCAATAGCCATGACATGGATAGGTGTAGGTAAAGCAAACATTGGAATACCCAATTTACAAGCAAACTCAAAGTCAATAAAGCTGGCCGCTGAACCGGAGTCAATAAAGGCCTTACCCGGCCACTTATTAACCCCCAGAGAAATTGTTATGGGTACCAAAAGCTTACCTTTAGAAAAATCAGGGTGTACCTGGTCTTTAGGTTGTCTTGCCTTAGAAGACTTGTCAGAGAGGTCCCTCTTAGGACACTTGTTGATCCAATGGCCAGGATCTCCACAGTAGAAGCACTCTCCGCGTCTGCGACGAAGATTACCCCGGGTCATGCCAACCTGCATGGGTTCCTCGGTGGAGACCTCAGTGTTGTCCCTGGAAAAGGTCTCTGGCTGGACCACCATCTGAGAACAGAACTGTCGTTCTTGTCGTCTCTCTCTAACTCGTCTGTCAAGTCGGACAACTAGGGTCATCATCTCGTCTAAGGTCTCAGGAATTTGGTAATTGACCAATAGATCTTTTAAATTATCAGATAGACCAGACCTAAACTGACTCTTCAGGGCTGGTTCATTCCATCCTGAGGGGACACACCACCGTCTGAATTGGGTGCAATACTCCTCCGCAGGGAGATGGCCATGGCCCTGAACCAGTGCCCTAAGAGCTGTCTCGGCTACCAGGGCCCTGTCTGGTTCGTCATAGAGGGTACCCAGGGCCTGAAAAAACCCCTCCACAGAAGTTAGACAACTGGCCCCAGGAGGTAAAAAAAAATGCCCAGTCCTGGAGATCACCCTGTAGTAGAGAAATGATAATCCCCACGCGTTGGCTCTCGGGACCGGAGGACACGGGGCGCAAACGGAAGTAGAGTTTGCAATTCTCCTTAAAGGAGAGAAACCTCTTCCGGTCTCCAGAAAAGGGTTCTGGGAGCTTGATCTGGGGTTCAAAATATGGACTGGAGGACAGAGGAGTGGAAGAACCTTGCCCTAACTCACAAGAACGGAGTTTCTCTCCTAGCTCCTGCACCCTCTGTGTCAAGTTAGAGACATGGTCAGTCAGGGTAGTAAGAGGATTCATGATACAGTGGTTATTGGGCCTGTTAATCTGTAACGGTCACGTCCACACACACACAGGGGGAAGGGTAGTGACCACTGCGCTCCACCCTCACCCCTGGCCCTGCCTACTTGCCTCACAAGTCCTGATGACAGGGGACAACTGGACGTCAGTCCCTAACTTAGGATATGTGCAGGGAAGACAGACAAGACAAAATACGGAACATGAACGGACCGGGTCAGAACCAAGAGAGCTACGCAGTACAACGGATTAAGCAAAGAATGGTCAGGAGAAGCCGGGGTCAAATACCAGGAGAGTAGGGAAGTACAAGAGGAGTCCTAAGAGAGTAGGCAGGTGGGAGCCGAGGTCACAATACCAGGATGTATGCGCAGTACAGGAGGAGCAGGCAGAGGATCGTCAGGGAACAGGTTCAGGTAAATATTCAGTAGTCCTACAAATAGCCAGGAACCTAGAAATTAACAGGCAACCTGTAGCCAGCAGGCTGCCTGTATTTATAGTGGGGAGTGAGGGTCATGTGACGTGGCCAGCGTCACATGACCGACAGACCAACCAGTTGAGCACCGAGTGATCAGCTCGGCGCTCAAGGCAGACTAGGAGCAGGGAGCCACCCAGCTAGTAAAGCCGCCCTGGGAATGAGGTCAAACACAGAACCTCATTCCAAAAGCTAAGCAACAGTTCTGCGGGCAATGGGGGACCGAGTGCACCCTCGGAACCCCGTGACACGATCTTTCCTCATGACATACACATACTGAGGAGGAAGTTGGATATATAGCGTCTCCACCTAGAAACAGGTGGACGCACTAACTACAAGCTCCTCCTCAAATGAAATTAACAACACATGCTAAAAGGCATGATGCATTAAAACAAAAGAACACACAGCTCATGGATCAAAAATTCAATAATGTAACATCAAGTCGTGTTTCCGATTAAGTCCACTTGGTACAGTGGATCCCATTTGGAAGATCCAGAATGACTCACGGTTCAAAAGCTTCTTTTTATAATTACCACCCCTGGATGGTGGAGTAACCCTTTCCAAGCCTTGCACAATTAAACCCTCTGTATCACCACCATGCACCGCTGAAAAATGCAGGCTGACTGCAGACACATTTCTGGCATGTGAATGAGGAATGTAAGAGATGTGCCTGCATAGTCTGACCTTAAGGCCATTAGTGGTGCAACCAATGTACTGGAGGGAACAGAGAGTGCATGAGATACAATACACCACATGAGTGGTGTTACAGTTGATGTATTGTTTGATGGAAAAACTTTGATTCATGGCATAGGAAAAAACTTGCTTGCCAGGTCGCATATAAGAGCAACACGTACAAATTTTATGCCCACATTTATAGCTACCAAGACACCGCAGCCACACTGGAGAGGCTCGTGCCCCCTCAGAATATAAGGAGGGGCAGAGTCTATTTCCCAGTGTGGGTGCTCTACGGGCTGAGCACAAGATGCCACCTCTCAAAGCACTACGCCATTGGTCATCGGTTGACAATACAGGTAAGTGCCTTCCTACTATGTTACAAATCTGCGAGTATTGAGTGCTATAAGCAGTAACAAAAACAGGCAAGCGAGAAGCCGCAGAACGCATCTCCATGCGGCATGTTGCATCCTGAGTGCAGTTTCGTCTAATGCGAATAAACTCACCCTTCGGAATATTTTTAGCAACATGTGGAGGATGGCAAGACGCCGCATGGAGAATTGTATTGCCCGCAGTTTCTTTGCGAAAGGTGCGGGTATTAATTGAGTTTGTGCGCGTGTCACCCTCAAGAGACAAATCCAGAAAGGAAATACAAGTAGCATGGAAATGCAAGGTGAATCTCAAATTGCAAATGTTGCAATTCAAAAAATCCTCAAAGAGTGGTATGGCCGCCACATCGCCCGACCATATGAACAGCAGGTCGTCAATGTAACGGCCATACCACTCCAGAGAGGGTGCCCAAGGATTAGTAGGGGAGAATAAAAAATCTTGTTCCCACCAGGCCATATATACATTGGCCAGGGAAGGGGAGAATTTAGCTCTCATAGAAACTCCCGATAATTGCAGGAAAAACCTGTCATTTAACATCAAAAAAATTGTGTTTTAATAGAAAAAAAAACACATCGCACACGTAGCCCTGAAAAGGAATAGAGAAATTTGAATACACAGCAAGAAACCAACTTAATGCCTTAATGGCCAAATCATGTGGAATAACGGTCTAGAGGGAAGTCACGTCTGCAGTGATCCATGCAAAACGTGACTCCCACTTCAGGCTGTGAAAGGCCTGTAGAACACTCCTTGTATCTTGCAGGAAACCTTGTATATCCTGGACCAGAGGCTGAAGCAGAGAGTCAACCCAGGCTGAGAGGTGTTCCGAAAACGAGCCAATGCCCGACACAATAGGACGCATGGGAGGAGGAAAACCTCCCTTGTGTATCTTGGGACGGGAGTGGAAAATGGGGATAGCTGGAAATTGGACAAAAATAAAATCCCTTTGACGTTGATTCAGATAACCACTCTCCAGACCCCTCTCCAAGAGACACTGTATTTGTTGCTGAAAGAGGGGAGTGGGATCACCCGGAAGCTCCTCATAAACAGAATTGTCTTCTAACATTGATATATTTTGTAATTTATAGATAGCTTTGTCCAGGAGGACCACAGCTCCCCCCTTGTCAGCCGATTTAATAGAAATGTCGGGCATTGACTCGAGTTCGGACAAGGCCTGTCGCTCAGTGTAAGACAGAGTGTTAAAAGCAGTTGTCCTAGGCAATTGCATGTCCCCTTGTAGAGCAAATAGATCCCGTATGATTAATTCCTGATAATGGTCCAGGGCAGGAGTGCGTGAATGGATGGGATAAAACCCAGAATTATGAGTAATAAACTTATGTGCAAAATCACTGCCCGGATCAAAGTCAGAAATAGTACTGGATTGCTGTAAAAAAGATAAATTAGACAATTCTTGAAAAGAAATGGAGGACACAGATGATTGACATAACTCATCAAAAATATCTACACCAGCATCACACACAGGCAAGGTGGGCTCATTGGAAAGGGCTGGGGTGGAATTCTGGCAGTCCGCAAAATGTCAAACCCCGTACAAATCTGTTTAAATCTATAATGGTGCGGTAAATATCCGCCTGACAGGACGGGGAAAATGAAAGACACCTAGATAGAACATCTAGTTGTGACTGTGAAAAAATCTTTGCAGAAAGATTGAAGACCTGGATATTCATCTCATTCTCCTGTTGCGTGAGGGATATCGGCCTCCCTTTGGAATGTTTACGTCCTGCACGCCGTTTTTTGAATTCTTGATGGGAAGAATGTTACTAGCAGCACCGGACGTATCGTCTGATTCAAAATCTGGGGCTCCAGATGGTGTAAGCTCCGAAACAGAGTCTGAGGATTCTGGGTCAGTGGAGCTAAAAACCACGCTCCTAGATTGGTTTCTCCCTCTTTGGGAGCGATGATGTTTTTTCATAATGGAGCGTGGAATGCGAAATTTTTGGTCAGACCAAATATAGACTGACTGCATTTTATAGTTTTGGAGATCCCGGTTGAATTTTGCTTGTTTCACGGAGATGAGACTATCCTCAAGTTTGCATAGATTTTGTTGCAGTTTAGAGTCCAAGTCCGTGAACATAGATATAGAAGAGAGAGGGACGATAACTTCCTGTGTGGCTTTAATTTCCTCACGTAGTGTTGCGAGCGTATCCTCTTCATGTGAGGTAATCAAACTCATCAATTTCAGGGAGCAGTCAGATAGAATATCTTGCCATTTGGCGACGAAGGCGCCAGAATATACAGTGGTGGGTTTTTTCCGCAAACGGAGTCCACAAGATATCATGGAACGGTCCATATATTTCTTTAGGGTAGTGAGGTCCCACCACTTTCTCATTTCCTTCACCAGAAGCTTTTCTAGAGAAGCCATGTGGATTTTAAGATCCAAGGAATCTTGAGCAGATTTATCGTCAATGTTAAATATGGCATCCATTTTTGATAATCTCTCATCGCAGTTGTCAATTTCACGTAGTGAGGAGTGTAACATGTTATGGCTTAGAAGGTATAAATTGATGCACTTGTAACAAAAAGGCTGAATACAGGGGAGCAGCACCTCCCCATTAAGGCATTAAGTTGGTTTCTTGCTGTGTATTCAAATTTCTCTATTCCTTTTTTAGGGCTACGTGTGCGATGTGTTTTTTTTTTCTATTAAAACACAATTTTTTTATGTTCAATGACAGGTTTTTCCTGAAATTATCGGGAGTTTCTATGGGAGCTAAATTCTCCCCTTCCCTGGCCAATGTGTATATGGCCTGGTGGGAACAAGATTTTTTATTCTCCCCTACTAATCCTTGGGCACCCTCTCTGGAGTGGTATGGCCGTTACATCGACGACCTGCTGTTCATATGGTCGGGCGATGTGGCGGCCATACCACTCTTTGAGGATTTTTTGAATTGCAACATTTGCAATTTGAGATTCACCTTGCATTTCCATGCTACTTGTATTTCCTTTCTGGATTTGTCTCTTGAGGGCGACACGTGCACCAACTCAATTAATACCCGCACCTTTTGCAAAGAAATTGCGGGCAATACAATTCTCCATGCGGCGTCTTGCCATCCTCCCCATGTTGCTAAAAATATTCTGAAGGGTGAGTTTATTCGCATTAGACGAAACTGCACTCAGGATGCAACATTCCGCATGGAGATGCGTTCTGCGGCTTCTCGCCTTTCTATGAGACAATATTCCCAGCACGGTTTAGCATATGCCCAGAAGGAGGCCCAGTCCAGACCTAGACAGACATTATTATTTACTCACCACAAGCGCACACGTCGCTCTGATAACTCAAATAAGTCACTGCATTCTCGTTTACCTGTTTTTGTTTTTGCTTATAGCACACAATACTCGCAGATTTGTAACATAGTAAGAAGGCACTTACCTGTATTGTCAACAGATGACCAATGGCGCAGTGTTTTGAGAGGTGGCATCTTGTGCTTAGCCCGTAGAGCACCCACACTGGGTAATAGACTCTGCCCCTGCTTATTGTAATGACCGACGACACGCACAGGGAGGAAAACAGGGAAAGCCCTGCCCAAGGGAGAGGGAAAGGTGGTGACCCCTAACTCACCTTGCGGCTGGCACCTGACTGCCCTGACGTCCCTAGACGGGTTCCTCACCCGTGCGGCGATCGCGTGCCTAAACCCTGGCTTTCCCTAATATGAGCCCTGGATAGTGAACAGGCCGGTGGGATCGCTAGTCCACACCACTATCACTAAGAGGGAAACACCAGGGAGAGGACAGACAAAACATACAAACACATACACCCAGGTGGGCGACCACAATAAACCAAAAAGGTCCAACAGGGATCTGGAGGGTAGTGTACTGGACCAACTACCAGCGAACGCAGCAACACAGCTCCAGAAGGTCAGAATAGATGTCCAGGCAGGAAGCTCTATCTCTGGCAACCAGAGAAGTGTGAGAGAGAAATATAAGGAGGTCTGGGAGTGCTGGACAAGAAACAGCTGAGGAGAAGGAGCTACGGATCCCTGAGTGAGCCAAAAGGGTTTGCTAAGCAAACCCAGAAAGCTACCATAAGGAAAACAGCCCTATCTTAAATAGAGCGTGCAGCCAACCGCTGCGACTTCCTGACCCCGGGTATAACGGAGTCAGGCGTGGTCCTCGACACCCTCGTGACACTTATATTCTGAGGGGGCACGAGCCTCTCCAGTGTGGCTGCGGTGTCTTGGTAGCTATAAATGTGGGCATAAAATTTGTACGTGTTGCTCTTATATGCGACCTGGCAAGCAAGTTTTTTTCTATGCCATGAATCAAAGTTTTTCCATCAAACAATACATCAACTGTAACACCACTCATGTGGTGTATTGTATCTCATGCACTCTCTGTTCCCTCCAGTACATTGGTTGCACCACTAATGGCCTTAAGGTTAGACTATGCAGGCACATCTCTTACATTCCTCATTCACATGCCAGAAATGTGTCTGCAGTCAGCCTGCATTTTTCAGCGGTGCATGGTGGTGATACAGAGGGTTTAATTGTGCAAGGCTTGGAAAGGGTTACTCCACCATCCAGGGGTGGTAATTATAAAAAGAAGCTTTTGAACCGTGAGTCGTTCTGGATCTTCCAAAAGGGATCCACTGTACCAAGTGGACTCAATCGGAAACACGACTTGATGTTACATTATTGAATTTTTTGATCCATGAGCTGTGTGTGTTCTTTTGTTTTAATGCATCATGCCTTTTAGCATGTGTTGTTAATTTCATTTGAGGAGGAGCTTGTAGTTAGTGCGTCCACCTGTTTCTAGGTGGAGACGCTATATATCCAACCTCCTCTTCAGTATGTGTATGTCATGAGGAAGGATCGCTATTGTTCCTGATCCGAAACATGTAATTGGAGTGTAACTGGCTTTTACCCCCACTGAAAGATAAAGGTAACATTTTAATCGAGCTGGACCCCTTCTTCCTTTTTACATAGACATCACCAGACGCTGGGTTTCATCCCTTTTGATGCTCTGACAGGCCTCTACTGCAACTGTCTTCAGTTCCTTCTTGTTCTTGGGGCATTTTCCCTCCAGTTTTGTCTTCAGCAAATTAAATGCATGCTCAATCGGATTCAGGTCAGGTGATTGACTTGGCCATTGCATAACATTCCACTTCTTTCCCTTAAAAAACTCTTTGGTTGCTTTTGCAGTATGCTTTGGGTCATTGTCCATCTGCACTGTGAAGCACCATCAAATGAGTTCTGAAGCATTTGGCTGAATATGACCAGATAATATTGCCCAAAACACTTCAGAATTCATCCTGCTGCTTTTATCAGCAGTCACATCATCAATAAATATAAGAGAACCAGTTCCATTGGCAGCCATACATGCCCACGCCATGACACTACCCCCACCATGATTCACTGATGAGGTGGTATGCTTAGGATCATGAGCAGTTCCTTTCCTTCTCCATACTCTTCTCTTCCCATCACTCTGGTACAAGTTGATCTTGGTCTCATCTGTCCATAGGATGTTGTTCCAGAACTGTGAAGGCTTTTTTAGATGTCGTTTGGCAAACTCTAATCTGGCCTTCCTGTTTTTGAGGCTCACCAATGGTTTACATCTTGTGGTGAACCCTCTGTATTCTCTTGATTGTTGACTTTGACACACATACACCTACCTCCTGGAGAGTGTTCTTGATTGGTCATCCACCACAGTTGTTTTCCGTGGTCTACCGGGTCTTTTGGTGTTGCTGAGCTCAACGGTGTGTTCCTTTTTTTAAAGAATGTTCCAAACAGTTGTTTTTGGCCACGCCTAATGTTTTTGTATCTCTCTGATGGTTTTTTTTATTTTTTTTTCAGCCTAATGATGGCTTGCTTCACTGATAGTGACAGCTCTTTGGATCTCATCTTGAGAGTTGACAGCAACAGATTCCAAATGCAAATAGCACACTTGAAATTAACTCTGGACCTTTTATCTGCTCATTGTAATTGGGATAATGAGGGAATAACACACACCTGGCCATGGAACTGCTGAGAAGCCACTTCTCCCATTACTTTTGGCCCCTTAATAAGTGGGAGGCACATATGCAAACTGTTGTAATTCCTACACCGTTCACCTGATTTGAATGTAAATACCCTCAAATTAAAGCTGACATTCTACAGTTAAAGCACATCTTGTTTGTTTCATTTCAAATCCATTGTGGTGTATAGAACCAAAAATTTTAGAATTGTGTCGATGTTCCAATATTTATGGACCTGACTGTATTAAACATATGCTGTAGGCACAGATTGTTATGTTCAGTGTAAGCCACTATACATATACAATTTTTTCCATAATACAGAAAAGAAAATTGACCCAGCAGCAACAAAGAAAGGTAAATGCATATTGTAATTATGAAAATGATTTATTAGATCTGTATTATGCAAATTAATTCTACTTTATATAGTATCATATACAAAAAAGTAATGCCGCCTTTATGTCAAAGATCTTTTTTGGGGGAAGTGTTTAAAATGTTGAAACACTGAATCACTTTGACACCAGATGCGTATAATTGTATGGATACAATTTTATGTTGATCTGGTTCCCGCTCCAGGCATTTATTCATCTCCTCCACGGACATCCTCACATCCCCTACAGAAACAGGGCACAGCTTTTCTTCCACTCCCACTCCTTCATTTATATGTAAACTGATGTGTTGCCATTATGTCTTATAATTGCTGATCATTTGCAAGAGAAGCCAAAAAAGCATCAGTTGGTAATCTGCATGAGGCACTAAATTTACTGCTGGATGTCTCCCTGCTAATACATCTGGACAACATGGTCACTGACAATGGCAGGATTATTTTGGCTGTGCTGCATTTTGGGGGAAATAACACAGGCTCATTGCATGGTGCTCTGATAAGATAGTGGTATAAACCTTTATTTTTTTTAAGTTTCATGCCTTGCTGACTGTGCATATTTCAGCCATTCTTATGTGGCCGAAGAAGGCCCTCCTGAACTTACAATAGAATGGTTTGCCTACGCTCCACTTGATCTGCTATATTCCAACTCACTGGAATTTTACATTGCTTTTGCTGGATCGTCTAAATGAGCAGCATTAAGAGGTCAAAGATTGCATCATACAGAAGACTACCAAAGCAGGAATCATGTGTTACATTGAGGTCAGGCAGTGGCAGCTAAGCAGAGTCAAGAGTCATATATGTATGCCCTTCGAAGAGGCAACAAGATTTTTGAGTGGGGATAACAATGACATCAATGATGTTATCCCCCTGATATTTATATTAGAAAAAATGCTGATGTAACAAGGGATAGTGGAAGAAGAACAGCTTTCACGTTCTCCTTATTGCACTGTAGCTTGTGGGTCAGGCAGTGGCAGCTAATCAGAGCTTCGACACGAAGGATGTCACATGGAAAAGGAAGTGGGGGAGGTTGAAAATCTGTCCAGCAGCAGCCAACTCAGTTTTCTGAACATGATTGAACAGTTGTTTAGTTATGTGCCATGCCAACCTGACGCACATCAGCAATTGGATACGTACTGCCTGAACAACCAGGTTCAGTCTTATCTAGACTGTGCCCTTTCTCCGGCACATACCCTCTTCCCTGATCCTATGGAATTTTGGAGAGGCAGATAGTAACAGTAGCCAGGACTGACTTAGTTTGTTATGAGAATATTTTCTAGTTTCCAGTTTACTGTCAGAGAGGGTATTCAGTGCAGCAGATGGCGATGTCACACCTACTGTACGTAAGTGGACAAAATTGTCTTCTGCAAGTGTATAAAACAATTTGTGAAAATGAATGTGGCCTGGATTTGCGAGGATTTTCACGCACCTCTGGCTGAGGCCAATAAATAAATCTCCAGTGCTGAGTGACCATGGCTATTTAATGCCAGCCCAATGCTTCATTGGGCTGGCATTAAATAGCCATGGTCACTCAGCACTGGAGATCTATTTATTGGCCTCAGCCAGAGGTGCGTGAAAATCCTCGCACTGTCTGCCTTTCCATCATGTTCAATACTGTATTGCTGCTGCCACCACAGCACAGTTGCACATCTGCCTTGTTTGTGAGGTTCCACTCTGTACTGCTGCTTCTCCCAAAAAAGTTGAATTTTGGACATCTGTTCAGAGCAAATAATATATATATATATATATATATATATATAAAAAAAAATATGTATAAAAATAGGCAGGCATCCGCCCCAATAAGACATATTTTGAAATGTTTTTAATTTAAAAATAGCATAACAAAGTTGATGGTGCATTGTGTTTTAAACAGGTTGTTAGTTAACACTGTCAAGCATGTGTTTACCCATAGCTATATGTGTCACTGACATTGTTTACTAATGCTGGCTGTGTTAGGCTACTTTCACACTGGAGTTTATCTTGTTCCACCAGGCTGTTCTGGCAGGGGAACAGCTTGCCAGATCCATACTACAGTGTACACCCGTGTGTTGCACTATAATGGGGAGTGCCGTGGATCCGGGCACAGCATGGCAAATATGCTGAGAGGAGTCCAGAAAAAAAACACTGCGTGCCACCTCTCTGCATATTTGTTGTGCTGCGGCCGGATATACACCTCTCCCCATTATAGTCAATGGGACCAGGCGGACTTCCGACAGCACACACTGTAGTACGGATCCAGAACAGCCTGCTGGACCAAGTAAACGCCAGTGTGAAACTGACCTTAAAGAGTTTGAAATGGGAGAAAGAGAAAAATCAAAAATAATAATAATAATAATAATAATAATAATAAATAAAAAAAAGAAAAAGGCTAATTAGAGCCTTCAAAATTTTCAGATTTTTTTTTTTTCAAATCGGACCTAAAATAAATTTCAAGAAATCTTTAGTCCACACCTAATTTTTAATGGTTAATATTTCTACAAAACCAAATGCAATGTATTCTGTAAATATCTATTCATATGATGATAGTATTTTTCTATTTTGCAGAAACATTAATTACTTATATTGATTTCATTATTTCATGTTTACAATGGCATTTTGATTTTTTTAATAAGCACTTGTAAGAAAATATGAAGCATTATGAACAAAATGAAAACATATTAAATGATTAATCACATAATAAAAGTTCCATATGGCAAATGTATACTTAATGCAGCATGTAATCTTGTGTACTTCTTACGTTATTATAGTTAATACATCTTAATTAAAGCAATAATTAAATGAAGGATTATGATTAGTACTGTACTTCTGCTATAGAAAATAATACTGCATAAAGTATATACTAGTTCCATTTATTAACAATAAAGCAGTGTGATTAATACATAGCTTCTGCTGTATATGCACAAAATAATTAGAGATGAGCTAATCGAATCCCACAAAGTGCAATTCGATCCGAATTTCAGGATAAATTTGATTCGCATTGAAGCCAAATTTCTTCGTGCTTCGTGTTAGCGAATCGATTTAACCTGAAATAGTGTAAAAAACAAAATCATGTATGTTTCTGGTTCTTTCTCCTGTGCTTGTCTTCTGGCCACTCTCTTTCTCTTGTTTAGTACTGCATAGTCTATCTGGTTCTGATCTCGGCTTGTCTTCTGACCACTCTCTTTCTCTTGTTTAGCACTGCATAGTCTATCTGGTTCTGATCTCGGCTTGTCTTCTGACCACTCTCTTTCTCTTGTTTAGCACTGCATAGTCTATCTGGTTCTGATCTCGGCTTGTCTTCTAACTACTTTTTGTCTCTTTTTTGTTACTGAGTAGCCCGACTGGTTTTGAATAATTTACATACTGCATACTACTCGGCATTATGTTTACCTGTCTTTGTTTATTAGTCGGTCTCTGCCCTTATATAGCGTAGGAACTGTCGCCTGGTAGCGGTCTAGCTATCTAGGGCTTTAATGCAAGTAGGTAAGGAAAGAGGAGGCAACTCTTTAATACTTCAAATAATATACTTTAATAAAGTATTTGGAGTTGGAACATCCTTTAGCCAAAGTAGATATTGGCTACAAAAGGGCACCTCTCTCATTGCATATTCCGACACAGACAGTTCATTAATTTCAATACATAATATGTAATACTTCATTTCTGCATGTATTTTGTACTAAAATAATTTTCCTAATTGGTTTTAATTTTAAGTGTTGCTACTTTTGACTTAAATAGCTTATGTGTATTCTACTGCATAGCAAGCTGCAGGGTAATGTTCTGAGTTAAATCCAACAGATGAGCTCTTTGATGGCTTTGTGTGCAGTCCCTCTTCCACCTCCTCTAAAGCTAATCTTTATTATTTATCTTTATGTCATGATTAGGCCACATGCACACAACCGTGGTGTGTTTTGCAGTCCGCAAATCTGCAATTTGCAGAACGGCATGGACAGCCTTTAATATAAATGCCTATTCTTGCCTGCAAAGCGCGGACAAGAATAGGACATGTTATATTTTTTTTGCGGGGCCACGGAACGGAGCAACGGATGCGGACAGCACACGGAGTGCTGTCCGCATCTTTTGCAGCCCCATTGAAGTAAATGGTTCCGCATCTGAGCCACCAAAACGGCGGCTCGGATGCGGACTAAAACAACGGCCGTGTGCATGAGGCCTTAGAGCAGGGATGCTCAACCTGCGGCCCTCCAGCTGTTGCAAAACTACAACTCCCAGCATGCCTGGACAGCCTACAGCTAATAGAGCATGCTGGGAGTTGTAGTTTTGCAACAGCTGGTTGAGCATGCCTGCCTTAGAGTGTCTTTCTGAAATCTACTATGTAGTGCAATACATGCAAGCTATTGAAGCCAAAATGGAAAAATGTTGATTTAACCCAGTGAGAAAAGTGCGCTTGCCCAAAAAAACATGCAATTCAATAAAAAAATAAATTTAAAAAAGATTTTTTTGGTAAACTAAGGAACCTTAGTATAAGATTCAGCAATTTCCACCAAAATAACAACAACTGTATTTATCTACTGTATATCAGATAGATTTCTAATACAGCGTCATGGCATTCAATAAGGCCATTAATACCGCTGTATGAAAATATTCCAGGATGATAAATTTCATATTGTATATCAAGAAAGTTTTTCCACAAAGCTCAGTATACATTGAACCTCACTCAAAGATAAGCAGCCAGAAATATGGCGAGCAGTATGGTTTTGTTTTTTCGCATCATATATAGTGTTGAGCGAATCAAAGTTAATTAAGTCAAATTTGATAAAAATTTCAAGAAAAATTTAATTTGCCTCGAAGCCAAATTTCCTGGCACTTTGTTTCAACTAATACATTTTTCCTGAAATGGCGGTAAAAAAAAAACATACTCGCCTCGTGCCCATCTTGATTAAAGAAAATACACCAATTCTCTTGTATGCTGACATGTGACATCACCACGTCATCATGATGGGTGGACGCGGTGATGTCATCGCATCAGTGCGTGCCCCAATTGACGTGTTCTTCAATCAAGATGTCCGCAATGTCCTCTCCACAAAAAAATTGATGATTTTAGTGAATATATTTTTTGGTTTTAACCCCCGATTAACCCCTTGATAGACAGAATTTCTTGATTAACTTCGGCGAAGCAGCCAAATCCAATTTTTTAAAACGTTGCTCATCTCTAATCATATTATGGGTCAAAAGGTACACAATAATGTGCATGAGTTCATAAACATAAGCTTAAAGGGGTTGTCTAGCTGTTTAAAACATTTGAAAAAAAAAAAAAAGCTCTACAAAGCATAAATTAATATTTGACCTTACAAATCCCCTGCAGTCCCTTATCTAAATCCTCACAGTCCCTTGCTAGTCTCTGCTTCTCACTCTCTCATGACACACAGGAAATATCCAAACACTAGCTGAGGCAGGTCATCTCTGTGCCCAGTGATTAGCTGAGTAATCATTTTCTGTCGCTGGGGACCAATAAGGTTATTATTCTGTATCATTTGAATCCTTAATGGATGGACAACCCAATAAGTGTATAAAGAAAATATTCACCTTTATGTTTGGCTTTCTTGATCACTTATACTGTATGTTAGTAGCAACTTGGAAAAGTTCTGAGTACTTCTGAAAAGTAGTAGGAAAATAAATTATATATTTGTGAGTTTTCGGCTTATATAATTGACCCCTGTGAATACAGTGCATGAATAATTTAACAATACCATCTATTTGATGGATTATTTTGTCCTTTGTGCCCTTTATGTTTCTTGCAGGTTTATAAAAAACATTTAATACAGTAATATCTCTGGGAACAAATTCCAAAATTGTCTTTGTTATCTACTGTAAAATTTTGTTTGAGTCAATGAACAATTAAGTAAATTAAAATATGCCATGATATAAATATCTTAATATTACCGTATTTTTCACTCTATAAGACGCACCTGACCATAAGACGCATCTAAATTTTAGAGGAGGAAAATAAGAAAAAAATCTTTTTCATCAGACCTCAGCTTAGAGCCCCAATCAAACCCTCAATGTTAATCAGACCTCAGCTTAGAGCTCCAATCAGACTGCCAATGTTAATCAGACCACAGATCAGACCCCCAATGTTAATCAGACCTCAGCTTAGAGCTCCAATCAGACTGCCAATGTTAATCAGACCACAGATCAGACCCCCAATGTTAATCAGACCTCAGCTTAGAACTCCAATCAGACCGCCAATGTTAATCAGACCACAGATCAGACCTCCAATGTTCATAAGACCCCCAATCAGACCTCAAATCACATCCCCAATGTGAATTAAAAAATAAAACATTCAGACCCAAAATGTAAATGACCCCCAAACATACGTCAGATAAGATCCCCAATGTGGATATGATCCCAAAGCAGACTTCATATCAGACCCCCAATGTGAATGACCCCCCAAACAGACTTCAGATCAGAATCACAATGTGAATGAACCCCAAGCTGACGTCAGATCAGAGCCCAATGTGAATGACCCTCCCAAGAAGATCTCAGATCAGACCCCCAGGCTCAGAGCAAACATAAAAAAACAATTCACTTAGCTCTCCTGCTCCGGACACCACAGCCGCCACTCCTCATATCTACGCTCTTCTAGTTCAGCCTGCTGCACACTGTGCTATGACCAGATGCGCAGAGCATGAGGTCACAGCATGTCAATGTCCTCATGATGTGCGCAGTCACAGCGAGCTGCAAAGGACCAGGATGTGGTAAATACAGAGCCCAGGTAGTGCTGCATTCACTGCTTCCTGGTTGTCCTGTACTAATGAGCACTTCCATAATCGAAGCGCTCATTAGTATTCGCCCCATAAGACACACTGACATTTCCCCCCACTTTGTGGAGAAAAAAAGTGTCTTAGGGTCCATTCACACTTCCATGGTGTATTGCGAATCCGCAAATTGCGGGTCCACAATACACTGGGTCGCACATGGCCAGCACTAAATAGAGAAGTCATATTCTTGTCTGCAGCTGCGGACAAGAATAGGACATGCTCTATTTTCTTGCGGAGCTCCGGACCGGAAGATTGGGGCCGCTCTCCGGAAATGCGGATGCGTAGAGCACATAGTAGCACATATTCCGTCACCATAGAGAATGAATGGGTCCGCACCCGTTCCAGATAATTGTGGAATGGATGCGGACCCATTCTACGGACGTGTGAATGGAACCTTATAGGGCAAAAAATACAGTAATCATTTTAAACCTTAAAACATAAGAGAGAAGTAGAAGGAGCAGTTGTTGTACTGAATGTGGGAAATTGGCAAATATAATTAAACTGTGTATTATACCTGAACATAATGAGTTAATTTATTAAGATAACATTTTTATGTAAAATGAAAAATACTTATTCATTACACATTTTTATATAGTAAAAATAAATAAAAATCCAATGGCTTATGGAAAACTACAGCTACCAGCATGCTGGCAATTGTAGTTCTGCAACAGCTGGAGATTCATAGGTTGAAGACCACTGAATTATTTACTTGTTTTGAATATGGTGTGGGGGGTCAGAGTAGTAAGCTACTATGCTATAGTAGGTAATAATAGGCATCTTGTAGGTCACAATTATTCCTAAATCTGTTTCTGAAATAACAATTAAGATATAAGAATATGAGATAACTCAGTGGAACTTAACAATGTTTTCCAAACTAAACAAAATAAAACTAGTAGATCAATGTGCAAAAACCTTAGTAAGAAAAAACAACAAAAAACAAAACAAAAAAAAACATAATAAGTTTTTAAATCCATCAATATCAGCAGCACAGTCCAATGTCCACAGCTATGGATTATGCTTTACCTTTCAAATCACAGTGCTTGCAGTGTTGGGGCTCAGCTTCTGGGCTCCAGGTAATAAGTTCCTGAAAGAAAAGCAGCACTCTTCTTTCAAATACTTAATAAGTTTATTGACTGAACATAGCGACATTTCAACTAAGTCCCCTGCTTTAGTGCTGCTAGTCCAGTGGTCCCACGCTGGTCTTAGTTTACCTTCTATAAGGATGCCAAGGTTGGCTGGAGTGGTCACATGCTGAGATGTTTCATCATCTCTTCAGCAAGTTAAGCAGAGATTGGTGGCAAACCATTTGATCAACCCAGCTAAAGCCACAGGGGATTTAATAGATGAATGCAAGATATATTTATTTATGGTTCTGTATTCGAAGCTATCATATTTTTTTTACACCTGGAAAATCTATTTTAATCCCATGGTGACATCTAGCCTATATATTTACAGTGCTTTTTTCCAACTGGTTTGCACAATTTGCTTTACATCTGCAGTAGTGATGATCGAACATGCTCGGCTGAACACCAGTTCGGCTCGAGTACAGTATCTCGATGCTAAGCACATGGCGGTATTTGGCCGAATACCGCATGTGCTCGAGCGCAATACTCGAGTCTCCGCCCAACACATTTCTTGGCTGCTACGCAGCCAACAAACGTTCGGGTGAGTACTGCCCTCACTGTAATGCCGTAGCCATGTTGGCTGCTGGCATTACAGTGATTAGCTGGCCGGAACGCATCATCGGGTGCTATATAACACCCAATGACTCATGTCCGGCTCATTCTTAGTCAGGGAGAGCTATGCTTAGGAAGGGACAGACAGTGTAGGGAGTGATTTAAGAATATTTTTACCACCAAAACTTTTCAGAGACCCAAAAGTCCTTTTAAGGACTATTGTGTGTGGCAGCAGCAATATCTTTTTTTTAGAGCAAACTGCACTAAATAGCTAAAACTTTACAGACTCAAAAGTCCTTTTAAGGGCTATTGTGTGTGGCAGCAATATCTATTTTTAGTGCATCCTGCGCTAAATAGCGTGCAATAGTTAGGCCGCTGCAGACAGCGACAGTAGCTATGCCACATCTCCAGTGTAAAGTCTGCGCATTCAAAAAAAAATCTGTGACATCCAGTGTACCTTTTCTGTAGACGGTGTGCGCTTCTGAAAGTGACATTAGCTGAGCCACATCTCCAGTATAAAGTGTGCGCATCCAAAAATATATCTGTGACATCCAGTGTACTTTTTCAATAGACGATGTCCGCTCCTGAAAGTGACATTAGCTGCGCCAAATCTCCAGTGTCAAGTGTGCGCATCAAAAAATATCTGTGACATCCACTGTACTTTTTCTGTAGACTGTATCCGCTTCTGACAGTGACATTAGCTGCGCCAGATATCCAGTGTAAAGTGTGCGAATCCAAAAATTTATCTGTCACATCCAGTGTACTTTTTCTGTAGACTGTGTCCGCTTCTGACAGTGACATTAGCTGCGCCAGATATCCAGTGTAAAGTGTGCGAATCCAAAAATGTATCTGTCACATCCAGTGTACTTTTTCAATAGACGGAGTCCGCTTCTAAAAGTGACATTAGCTGCGCCACAGTAGATGGTGTCCGCTTCTAAAAGTGACATTAGCTGCGCCACATCTGCAGTGTCAAGTTTGAGCATCCAAAAAATATCTGTGACATCGAGTGTACTTTTTTAGTAGACGGTGTCCGCTTCTGACAGTGACATTAGCTGTGCCACATCTCCAGTGTAAAGTGTACACATCCCAAAAATATCTGTGACATCCAGTGTACTTTTTCAATAGACGGTGTCCGCTTATGACAGTGACATTAGCTGCGCCAGATCTCCAGTGTAAAGTGTGTGCATCCAAAAATGCATCTGTGACATCCAGTGTACTTTTTCAATACACGGTGTCCGCTTCTAACAGTGACATTAGCTGCACCAGATCTCCAGTGTAAAGTGTGCAAATCCAAAAATATATCTGTGACATCCAGTGTACTTTTTCAATACACGGTGTCTGCTTCTGACAGTGACATTAGCTGTGCCACATCTCCAGTGTAAATTGTACACATCCAAAAAATATCTGTGACATCCAGTGTACTTTTTCAATAGATGGTGTCCGCTTATGACAGTGACATTAGCTGCGCCAGATCTCCAGTGTAATGTGTGTGCATCCAAAAATGCATCTGTGACATCCAGTGTACTTTTTCAAAAGACGGTGTCCGCTTCTGACAGTGACATTAGCTGTGCCACATCTCCAGTGTAAAATGTGCACATCCAAAAAATATCTGTGACATCCAGTGTACTTTTTCAATAGAAGGTGTCCGCTGCAGACAGTGACATTAGCTGTACCACATCGCAAGTGTAAAGTGTGAGCATCCCAAAAATATCTGTGACATCCAGTGTACTTTTTCAATAGACGGTGTCCGCTTCTGACAGTGACATTAACTGCACCAGATCTCCAGTGTAAAGTGTTCACATCTAAAAAATATCTATGACATCCAGTGTACTTTTTCAATAAACGGTGTCCGCTTATGACAGTGACATTAGCTGCGCCACATCTCCAGTGTAAAGTGGGCGCATTCCAAAAATATCTGTGACATCCAGTGTACTTTTTCATTAGACGGTGTCCGTTTCTGACAGTGACATTACCAGTGCCACATCTCCAGTGTAACATGTGCGCTTAAATTTTTTATCTGTGACATACAGTGTACTTTTTATGTAGACGCTGCGGACAGTGACATTACTGGTCGTACCTCTCCTGTATAACGTTTCCTCATCCCAAATACCTGTGACATTCACTGTAATTTTTTATTAGCCGCTGGTGACCGCATTGACATTATCTGCGGGATATCCCCTGTGTGACGCTTCCACATCCCAAATAATTTTTGCGCATATCCTTTTTCCTCCCACCATGGAGAGTCTGGCCAAACAAGTGATCCCACACTCGGATATTCTGAGGACCTCTTTTCATCGCGATTCCTTGATTTGGCCCTCTCGCCAAGCACTCTTGAAGAGGGACAGATCTTGTGCCCTGATTCCCAAACTCTTGAGCATCCATAGTCACAAGAAGATGACGTGGGGAACGGCAATTACTGTTTAATGAGGTGGATGATGATGAGACACAGTTGACAATAAGTCCACGGCAATTAGTGTCTCAAGAGGTTGATGAAGAGTATGAGACACAGTTGTCAATCACTGAGGTTGTGGTTAGGTGTCACGGATGGTGTTGCAGAAAACTGGAAGTTATAAATAAACATCCGACTGACTTGATCCCAAACTAAGGAACATATGGGTGAGCCCTATAAAACCCCTAGAGCTCTCCCTGACTGCTTTGCCCATGCAAAGATCTTTATGATAGAAAATTGCATGCCCTCGTACCTAGACTGAGTGACACCTGAAAACCCTATAATAGTGAGGGGACACGACCACCGGCTCCCTGCACTTAATACGGAGGGAGTCAGGGTCACCTAGAATCAAGCCAGCACGGAAACACAAATAAAGGAAAAGACTTATCTGAGGAACCAGCAGTTGCAGCCTCTTGCAGTGAACACAATCCAGGAAGTAGTATAAACCGCAAAGTGAGGCAGTATGGGAGGGAATATAAAGGTAGGCAATCAGTGTAAATAGATGACAGCTGGGAGAAGGAAAAGAGATGACAAAGTCAAACCAAAACAAAGAACATCATGCAAGAGTTACAGAAGAACGTCTGCCACAGCTTCTCAGAGAGCTGGCGGTGACAGTACCCCTCCCTCTATGAGTGGACTCCGGACACTCAGAGCCTACCTTCTCAGGATGGGACCTTTGGAAAGCCCCGATGAGACGAGTGGCCTTAATGTCCGCCACTGGGACCCACATCCTCTCCTCAGGACCATAACCCTCCCAATAAACGAGGTACTGGAGAGAACCGCGGATAATGTGAGAATCCACAATCCTAGAGACCTGAAATTCAAGATTACCATCAACAACAATTGGAGGAGGAGGCAAAGAGGAGGGTACAGTGGGTTGGACATACGGTTTTAATAGGGACCTGTGAAAAACATTATGGATCTTCCAAGTCTGAGGAAGATCAAGACGGAAGGCAACGGGATTGATGACGGACAAGATCTTGTAAGGCCCAATAAACTTAGGACCCAACTTCCAGGAGGGAACGTTCAGTTTGATATTCTTTGTAGACAACCACACCAGATCACCCACATTCAGGTCCGGACAAGGCACACGTCTCTTATCCGCCACACGCTTATATCTCTCACTCATCCTCTTCAGATTACCCTGAATCTTTTGCCAAATAAATGACATGGACGAGGAAAATCTCTCCTCATCAGTTAAACCAGAAGACCCCTCTCCAGAGAATGTCCCAAACTGCGGATGAAACCCATATGCACCAAAAAATGGTGACTTATCCGAGGACTCCTGGCGACGGTTATTTAAAGCAAACTCAGCAAGGGACAAAAATGAACACCAATCCTCCTGATTCTCTGCCACAAAACAGCGCAGATATGTCTCCAGATTCTGATTGACGCGTTCGGTCTGGCCATTCGACTGTGGGTGAAAAGCAGAAGAGAACGACAACCGAACCCCCAAGCGAGAACAGAAGGCCTTCCAGAATCTGGAAACAAACTGTGTGCCCCTATCAGAAACTATGTCTGAAGGAATGCCATGCAATTTGACAATGTGATCAACAAATGCTTGGGCCAGAGTTTTAGCATTGGGTAACCCAGGAAAGGGAATGAAATGCGCCATTTTGCTAAAACTACTACCAGAATCACAGTCTTCCCCGAGGAATGAGGCAGGTCCGTAATGAAGTCCATGGACAGATGCGTTCAAGGACGGGAAGGAATGGGTAACGGGAGGAGAGAACCCGATGGCCGTGAATGAGGGACCTTGGCACGAGCTCAGGTCTCGCAGGCTGCCACAAAACCCTCAACCGTCTTACGAAGAGCCGGCCACCAGAATCTCCGAGCAATGAGATCCACTGTGACTCTACTCCCCGGGTGCCCAGCAAGGACAGTATAGTGGTGCTCCTTAAAAACCTTGTGTCGTAAAGCGAGAGGCACAAACAACCTCCCAGGAGGATAAAGATCAGGAGCCTCTGCCTGGGCTGCCTGAACCTCTGCCTCCAAATCAGGATAAAGAGCAGAGACGACCACCCCCTCAGCCAAAATGGGACCCGGGTCTTCAAAGTTCCCCCCTCCCGGAAAACAACGTGACAGGGCATCAGCCTTCACATTTTTAACCCCAGGGCGGAACGTGACAACAAAATTAAACCTAGAAAAGAATAAAGACCATCTGGCCTGTCTCGGGTTCAGACGCTTGGCTGATTCCAAGTAGGCCAGTTTCCTATGGTCGGTAAACACGGTAATAGGGTGTCTGGCTCCCTCTAGCCAATGGCGCCATTCCTCAAAAGCTAATTTGATGGCCAACAACTCCCTATCTCCCACATCGTAATTTCTCTCTGCGGAGGAGAGTTTCCTTGAGAAAAAGGCACACGGTCGCCATTTGGCAGGAGAGTGACCCTGAGACAAGACCACACCCACACCCACCTCAGAAGCGTCCACCTCAACAATGAAAGGCAGAGAGACATCAGGTTGTACCAAGATGGGAGCGGAAGCAAAACTCTCTTTGATACTAGAAAAGGCCTTAAGCGCTTCTACCGACCAGGAGGAAAAATCTACCTCCTTTTTTGTCATATCAGTGAGTGGCTTAACAACAGAGGAATAATTCAGGAAGCTCCCAATCAAGCACAACGCGGTCCTTCTCAGGGTCCATGCGAAAACCAGAAGCGGAGAGAAGAAAACCCAGAAATTGAATTGAATCTGGAACAGCAAACACACATTTTTCCACTTTAGCGTGCAATTTATTCTCCCGCAAAATGAGCAAGACCCGACGTAGGTGGTCCCTATGAGTTTTGAAATCAGGAGAAAAAATCTAAATGTCATCTAGATACACCAGTACAAATTTCCCCATTAAATGATAAAAAATCCTGTTCACAAAATGTTGGAAGACGGCTGGAGCATTCATCAAACCAAAGGGCATAACCAAATTCTCGAAATTGCCCTCAGGGGTATTGAAGGCCGTCTTCCATTCGTCCCCTTCCCTGACCCTGACTAGGTTGTATGCCCCTCTTAAATCCAACTTAGAAAAAACTTTAGCCCCAACAATCTGGTTAAACAGGTCCGGGATCAGAGGAAGCAGATAAGGGTCACGAATTGTGATACAGTTCAGCTCCCTGAAATCCAGACATGGTCTTAAAGAACCATCTTTTTTCTTAACAAACAAAAAATAAAAACAGCGGCAACATGTGACTTCGAGGGTCGGATGTGTCCCTTTTCTCAGGCTCTCAGAGATATAAGTACGCATAGCGACTCTTTCAGGTTGGGAGAGATTATATAAACGTGATTTTGGCAGCTTGGCGCTCTTACCCCCTGTGAGGGGGCAGCTCCTGGACACCACTCTCTGAAAACACATCCGAAAATTCAGAGAGAAAAGATGGTACAGTCTTGGTAGAAACCTCTTAAAGAGACGCCGTGAGGCAATTCTCTCTGCAAAAGTCACTCCAACCATTTATTTGCCTTGCTTGCCAATCAATGGTGGGGTTATGTTTAGTGAGCCAGGGTAGCCCCAACACTAGAGGAGTAGGTAATCCGCTTAGGACGAAACATGACATATCCTCAACATGAGCATCACCCACAGTCAAACGGATATTGTATACTATGCCCTTTAACGATTTTTGAGAAAGTGGAGCGGAATCGATAGCAAAAACAGGTATATCCTTTCACAAAGTGCATACCTGGAAACCATGTGTTATAGCAAATTGATTATCAATGAGATTACCAGCTGCTCCACTATCTACAAAAATCTCACAAACAATGTTCTTGTTATCTAGCGCCACCCTGGCAGGTAGGACAAAACGGGAACTACAAGGAAACGGCAAACCTTCAATTTCCGCATCAACCTTGCCAATAGTAACAGATGGAAAGTTTTTAGAGGTTTTTTTCTTTTTGTTTCTTTATTACCCTCAGAAAACTCCATGAATCTCCTAGAGAGGCAAACATTTGCCAAATGATTTATACCTCCACAACAGAAACAAACCCTCCTCAGAGAGCTGAATCCTCTACTATCAGAGGCAAGCAAACCCAGCTGCATGGCCTCCTCCTCAGAGGGTATTGAGAGAGGCTGAGGCTCCTGCGCACTGAATGAGACCGCCCCACTGTCCTTGAACTGAATATGACAGGAAGGAGTGATCTCTCCTCTCTCTCTAAGACGCCTGTCAATACGAACAGCTCGAGACATGGCAGACTCCAAGGAGGCAGGTCTCTCATGAAAGGCAAATGCATCTTTCAATCCCTCCGAAAGACCATGGCAAAATTGACTTTGGAGTGCAGCATCATTCCAACCAATATCAGCTGCCCATCTCCGAAATTCTGAACAATATATCTCTGCGGACTGTTTACCCTGGCATAAAAGACGCAGTTTAGATTCAGCCAGAGCAATACGATCCGGGTCATCATATATCTGCCCCAGGGCTACAAAAAATTCATCCACCGATCGGAGGGGCCGTGTTTCCACCGGCAGCGAAAAGGCCCAAGACTGAGCGTTATCCCTGAGCAGCGAGATGATGATCCCCACCCTCTGCTCCTCATCACCAGAGGAATGGGGAAGTAGGCGAAAATGGGGTTTGCAAGCCTCTCTAAAACGAACAAAATTCTCACTACCCCCGGAGAACATATCCGGAAGTGAGATCTTAGGCTCGGAACAAACTCCATGAACGCAAGCAGAACCAGTCACCTGAAACTGAGACACAGTTTTACAGAGATCTGCTACCTCCAGTGAAAGACCCTGCATGCGGTCAATCAAGGCTGAAACCGGATCCATGCTTAAGATGGTTATGGCGGTTTATAATGTCACGGATGGTGTTGCAGAAAACTGGAAGTTATAAATAAACATCCGACTGACTTGATCCCAAACTAAGGAACATATGGGTGAGCCCTATAAAACCCCTAGAGCTCTCCCTGACTGCTTTGCCCATGCAAAGATCTTTATGATAGAAAATTGCATGCCCTCGTACCTAGACTGAGTGACACCTGAAAACCCTATAATAGTGAGGGGACATGACCACCGGGTCCCTGCACTTAATACGGAGGGAGTCAGGGTCACCTAGAATCAAGCCAGAACGGAAACACAAATAAAGGAAAAGACTTATCTGAGGAACCAGCAGTTGCAGCCTCTTGCAGTGAACACAATCCAGGAAGTAGTATAAACCGCAAAGTGAGGCAGTATGGGAGGGAATATAAAGGGAGGTAATCAGTGTAAATAGATGACAGCTGGGAGAAGGAAAAGAGATGACAAAGTGAAACCAAAACAAAGAACATCATGCAAGAGGTACAGAAGAACGTCTGCCACAGCTTCTCAGAGAGCTGGCGGTGACATTAGGTCAACAAGTCAGGAGGATGAGCAGAGTGAGGAAGTTGAAGAGGTGGTGGCGGACCATAAAGTCACTGACCCAACCTGGGAAGGTGGAAAGCCGAGAGAGGGCAGCAATACAGAAGGGGAGGGATCTGCAGCACCGCAACAGGCTGGAAAAGGCAGTGGGGTGCCAAAAGGCAGAAGGCGGGCCACATCGAACAGGCCCGCAACCTTTCCACGGAGCACCCCCTTGCGGAAATCTTCCTTGCCAAAGGGTATGTGTTCCGCAGTATGGCGCTTACTTGAAGAAAGTGCGGACGACAAAAGAATAGTAGTTTGCAACCTGTGCCGTACCAAAAGGGCCTGTACACTAGCAAATTCACCACCACTAGCATAATCCGCCACATGGCATCCAAGCACCCTAATAAGCGGGCCGAACGCATGGATCCACAATCTGTGTTTGCGGGTCACACCACTGCCTCCTCTTCCGCTATGTTACGTGCTGGCCAATTCCCTGTTGAAGGCGCAGGCCTGAATGTCTCCTGCCCTGCACCTGGACCTTCGAAAGCACCATCAGCGACCACATCCACTTCCATGTCCTAGCGCAGCATACAAATGTCCTTATCCCAGGCATTTGAACGCAAGCGCAAATACCCAGCCACCCACCCACAGGCCATAGCTCTAAATGCGCAACTTTCCAAATTACTGGCCCTCGAAATGTTGCCATTTAGGCTTGTGGACATTGAGGCCTTCCGCAGCCTGATGTCGGAGGCCGTCCCGCGGTACGCAGTCCCCAGCCGCCACTATTTTTCAAGGTGTGCCGTGCCCGCCTTACACCAACATGTGTCCCGTAACATCACACGTTCCCTAACCAACACAGTTACTCGGAAGGTCCACTTAACTACGGACAAGTGCATTCGGCCAGGGACGCTACATTTCCCTGACGGCACACTGGGTGAATGTTGTGGAGGCCTGGGAGCGAGTCGTACCCTGGGATGGCACAAATGCTACCGACGCCAAGGATTGCGGGCCCTAATTTCATCAGGGTCTCTGCCACCACCTACGTTAGTGGCTCCAACCCCCACTTCTCCTTCGCCTCCTCCTCCTCCACTTCCACCTCAGAATTATCCTCTTGACCTAGAACCAGGCATGGTTGTGTCTGATAATGGCCTTAACTTGGTTGCGGCTTTGGAGCTCAGCAAGCTCACACACATACCATGCCTAGCCCACATTTTAAACTTAGTGGTTCAGCGGTTTCTCAGAACCTACCCCAATTTGCCTGAGCTACTGGTGAAGGTGTGCAGCGTGTGTGCACCTTTCCGCAAGTCATCAACAGCTTCAGCCAGCCAGTCAACGCTGGAAATTGCCAGCTCACCGGCTGTTGTCCGACGTGAGCATGCGCTGGAACTCCACGTTCTACATGTTGGCCAGGCTTTGTAAGCAGCAGAGGGCAGTAGTGGAATACCAGCTGCAACATGGTCGTCGCCTTTCCAGTTATCTTCTGCTCTTCACAGACGACGAGTGGGCATGGATGTCTGACCTCTGTGAGGTTTTACACAATTTTGAGGAATCAACACAGATGGTGAGCGGCGATGCTGCTATTATCAGCTGTGTAGTTTTGTTCATCTCCGGGGGTCATTCACACAAGTATCTTTGCTAGACACCAAGTTTAAGGTCCAAACTTCGCTTTTATTTGGCACCTTAGCAAAACAAACATAATACAAAACAAACACCTGCCCGGCTGGGCTCTAACTAAACATAGGGTAGAATCCCTGACTAACCTATAGAGTGCTGTTCAGACACAGTGTCAGGTCCGGCTTTATCAGCCAAGCGTATACCAGCCCCCCAGGCTGTAACATGATCAGTCCACGCTATGTCCCTGCCTCGTGGTTTCTCAGCCTAGCCCAGCTGGAACCACACACCTAGAGCCTCACCCGGACTCTGTTTGCAACCACGCCCCCGACTGACAGTCTGGGATGGGCTTTCACTCCCCAGTAATGATCCCAGGTGATTACACCTAAGGATCCCTTATGCTAGGGAAAACCTGTCCTGGAATAGGAGGGGTGGATTGGCAGCTCCCTCTACCAACCTAGCTCCCAATCCAAGTAAAATCTAGCCCTTAAATACTAAACAAATTAGCTCCAGCAACTATGCCTTGCTGAAGACAGCACCACTCTGGAACTTTACTTATCTCACCCAGTTGAGGAACCTGGGTGAGATATACCCCTCTTCCGAGATCCTTATTCACTTTAGTGTTCACATCACCACACAGCGTAACCATCCCACTTCTGTGTCTACTGAAACGGTCGCTGCTCACAATGAAGGTGGACACTTTGCATGTGGAATTGGTGGAAATGGGGGAAGACAGTACACAGGGTGATAGCCAGACCACCCTCCGTTTGTCTTGTCAGCGCAAATTGGATGATGAGGAGGATGAGGAGCAGAAGATGGTTGCCTCCTCTACAGAGGGTAGTACCCACAGCAGGTTTGTTCCATCTGTTCAGAGTATATGGGCTGAAGAGGAGGAAGAGGATGAAAAGATTGAGAGTCATCCTCCTGATTCTTGTCTGTTGGGACTCTGGAACACATGGCTGACTTTATGTTATGCTGCTTTTCCCATGATCGTCACATTATACGCATTTTTGCCAACACTGATTACTTGTTGTTCACCCTTCTCGACCCCCGCTACAAAGAGAACTTCTCATCTCTCATTTCTTTGGTGGAGACGACTAGCAAAATGGTGCAATACCAGAAGGTCCTTGTGGAAACATTGCTCCAAAAATTTTCAGCTGACAACGCTGGCAGCAGAGTACATAGTTCCTTGGGCAACCGAGGAGGGGAGATGAGGGGAACACACAGCAGTTCCAACAGAGGCAAGGCAACACTCTCCAAAGCCTGGGACAATTTCATGACACCCTGCCAGCAACCTCACCCTGATGCGCAGCCTAGTGTCACAAGGAGATAAAAGTTTTCATTGATCCCTCTGTGCCTTACAACTATTGGGTGCCCAAGCTGGACACGTGGCACGAACTGGCGCTCTACGCCTTGTAGGCTATGGCCTACCCTGCCGCCAGCGTTTTGTCAGAGCGGGTATTTATGCTGCTGGGGGCATAATAACTGATAAGTGCATCTGACTGTCAACTGAAAATGCTGACAGGTTGACTCTTATCAAAATGAACAAAGCCTGGATTGTCCCTGACTTCTCTACTCCACCAGAGGAAAACAGCTAAACATAAAGGCACTTTAAATGTGGCTTTTGTGGTGTATTGAATACACTGTATTCCAATGCACCCCTTCCACCACAAAAAAAGGGAAAATGGTTTAAATCTTCCTTTTCTCGTCCTCCTCCTCCATCATATCAACATGCTTATTAGGATGCCCTCGCTCTTAATTTTTTAGAGGGTCAGCTCAGCAGAAGGCCCTCAACCATAATTTTTTCGATGGTCAACTCAGCAGCAGGCCCTCAACCATAATTTTTTCGATGGTCAGTTCAGCAGTAGATTTGAGCGGACACCTGGATGTTCGGGTTTGACGGGTTCGGCCGAACTTCACAAAAAAGTTCGAATTCGGGATCCGAACTTGCCCCCGAACCCGAACCCCATTGAAGTCAATAGGGACCTGAACTTTGGAGCACTAAAATGCCTCTAAAAAAGTCATGTAAAGGGCTAGAGGGCTGCAAATGGCATCAAAATGTGGTTAAGAGCATGGCAAATGCTCTGCAAACAAATGTGGATAGAGATATGACGTAAATTAACATAAAATACGCAAAAATAAAAAATAATAATCTTGATCTAGGAGGACGAGGTCCACATAGAGTAGGAGGTTGAGGAGGAGGTGGATGTGGTAGTGTAGGTGAAAGCGGCGGTGGAGGAGGAGGAGGTAGCCTACACAGTTTTTTTGTTTTAATTAATTAATTAATTAATTAATTTGCTTTGTTTAAATTAGGGTATTCCCCAAAACATTGGGAAATATAACCTGTGATAACCCCCTCCAGCCGTGCTAAAAAAAAACGTTCAGACAATAAAGGGCAAGCTCAGGCCATGTGCCCAATTTGGAGACCCAGAAGTTGAAGGGGGCAGACCCATCAGTCAGTATGTGTAGCCGTGTGCACACATACTGCTCCACCATGTCGCACGTCCCCGTGATGTCCATGATCCAATTGGATATCTTCTCTATCAACTTTTGATGTTCTTGGGTAACGGGGAATCAGGGTTCAATGCCGGAGAGGGAGCGTGAGAAAGGGATACCACACCCAAGGCAGGTCAATGGCTGCAATGTGATCGAGCGGAAATGTGGGACAAGTTGTTTAAGTGGAAGCATCAAAGTAAAGGAGGGGGCGCGCGGCAATTACCCACTCCTGACTCGGGGAGGTAGTGACAATAAATAACAATACAGGACTCTTAAGATGCCCTGTTATTGGAATGATTAATAAAGTATTATAGGGAATGTCACTGGGGTATTTGCATTTGGAAACGTTAGACAGGAGACATTGGATCGAAGCGCGTGGTGATCGGAACTGGATGCCTGCTGAAATCAATCAGCAGGCACCCTGCGACAATGCCGAGGGGGGTCCTGTGACCCCCCGTATCGGCGATTGCAGCAAATAGCTGGTCAATTCAGACCTGCGGTTTGCTGTGTTTCCAGGTTATTCGGGTCTCTGGTAACCCGATAACCCGGAATAGGATGGTGATCAGTGGTGTGATAATACACCACCAATCACCATCCTGCGATCCTGAGAGGTGATGGTGACATCACCTCTCAGGATCGCTTCCGACTGGCTGCAGGGCGGGCGGGTGGTTTAAACTTATTGCAGCTCTGCCTCCTCCTTTCTGTGTCGGGATCCAGGAGAGAGAGCAGCCTGCGTCGTCCAGCTCCGGAGCCCAGTGAGCCCAGCACCCCCACTGAGCCACCATAGTGCCATCTGCCACTAAAAAGGTACATAGGGACAGGTTAGGGAGAGCTTAGATAGGTAGGGATAGTCAGGGAAAGTTTAGGGAAAAAAAGTTAGTTTTTTGCATCACCCTGATCGGGTGTCTGGGGTCCACAGCAGACCGTAGACCCCCCAGGGGTGCTGCAGCTTGCCCTTCTCCCCCCCCCCATCTCACCACAACACACACATTTTTTTTTGTGCGTGCACTGACTGTGGCCGGCACTCTTAGCGTCGGGCCACTGTTAGAACATCGCCCACCCCACCGCTGATCAGCTTCATACCGCTGATAAGCGAGTTTGAATTTGTTAGTTTTTTTCAAATTTTTGGGGCTTTTTCTTTCTTTTTTTTTTCCTGTTAGGTTTAGGGATAAGTACGCGGACACCCGTGCCCCCACACACACGCACACTAAATAAAGTTTTACACACACACACACACAACACACACACTCCCCTATGGCTCACCAGATGTGCTCGGCCAAGAAGGCATACGCCCTGCTTGCCTCCGACTCCGAGAGCCCCAGTGAGGACGAGGATGACCCCACTTTCCTCTTGTCATCCGCGTCCTCCTCATCATCTAGCGATAATGATGAGCCCCCAAGGCGGCAGAAACGCCACCAGGCGGAGCAAAGGGACCGCCATTCCAGGGACCCTGTGGCCCACACTAATACGAGCAGCTCTGAGGCTCGTACCAGTTTTCTGGCCCACCAGATAAGTCCACCTGAGCCCCCTACCGGTGAACTTGTTTGGTGTACCCAGAGGATTTTGAGCCTGTGGTTCCTGATTTTGTTGGACAACCAGGAATCCAGAATCCCACAGTGGGCTTCACTGAATATGACTATTTTAGTATTTTTTTCAGTGACCACTTTGTGAATCTGATGGTGGAGCAAACGAACTTGTTCATTGCTCAACACCTGGGCTCCTTTTTGGCTAGGTCCGGTGGCTGGACTCCGGTCAGTGCAGCCGAAATGAGGACGTTTTGGGGCCTCGTGTTCACATGGGCCTAGTAATCGTACTCGTGATTTTTTATAGGTTGATCCTCGCATTGTTGCCGCAACATGGATTGTATATGCTGATTTCAGCCTGGGCATGAGGATCCCTTTTATTTTTTTTTGTTTTTGTATATGTATTATAGTAGTAGAGAAATTGAAACTTGGAAATTTGCTAATTTTTCTAAATGTTTTTACCAGTGTCATGAAGTACAATATGTGACAAAAATAACAATCTCAGAATGGCCTGGATAAGTAAAAGCATTTTAAAGTTATTCACACATAAAGTGACACTGGTCAGATTTGCAAAAAATGGCCTGGTCCTTAAGGTGAAATATGGCCGTGTCCTTAAGGGGTTAAAAGGGAAAATTTTCCCTGACTCGTTCAAAACCAGTCATTCTTTCTTCTGACAATAAACACTTGTGCATGTATAAATACAGTTAGGCATTCTGCCTCTACTAACACATTTTTTTGGAGAACAAGCCACACTTTCTCCTGACAAAAACTTGTTTGTGTGACTATAAACAGGGACAGTGATCTGCCCCACTAAGGCATAATATTTGGATGCTTGGTCCTAACAAGACATTATTTTTTCCCATCTGCCCCAATAAGGGTCAATTTTTTTAAGCTTTCTAATATGAAAAAGAATAACATGCAAAGGTTCAGTGCCTTTTTAAACATGCAGTGCATTTTCTCCCTTCATAAATGATTGATCTCTGATGGAAGTGACACAAATTGATACAAACTGATCATAACTGATGCTCAATATAACAGATCCATTTTTAAAAACATATTTTTGGCCTTCTGATGGATCAGAATAATGGAGAGTAACCCTTCGGGTCACTTTCACATCTGCGTTTTTTCTGGATCCGCAAAAATGCTTCAATTAGGATGATACAACCGGCTGCATCAGTTATGAATGGATCCAGTTGTATTATATCTAAAATAGCCATGTCCGACAAAACGGATCTGGCACCATTGACTTACCTTGTGTTTCATGACGGATCCGTTTTGCTTGCATTCCATGACACACAAAAAAATGCTGCTTGCAGCACTTTTGTGTGCGTCATAGGAATGCAATGAAATGGAACGGAATGCATTTTGATGCATTCCGTTCCATTAAATGTTGTCCCCATTGACAATAAATGGGGACAAAACTGAAGGGTTCTCCTCTGGTATTGAGATCCTATGACAAATCTCAATAGCAGAAAGGGAAAGTAGCCTTACTGCAAAAAAAGATTACCATTGGATCCAACAGTTATACAGCCAGAGTTTGACCTCAGGCTGCAGTCGAGGCAGGACAACTAATGCTCATATAGCTGTTATGCCTACCTGCTAAACAGAAGTACAGATTTAGCAGACATTAAAGGAATGCATATGGATCATGGATCTCCGCTGGACCCCATGATACCTAATTGGGCCAGCGGACATTCCGTCTGCCCCCAGCAATGCCAGATCTGGAGAATTCCGGCAGGCTATTATCCACTGGAACAGCCTGCTGGAATTCAATCCAGAGATGTAAAAGTAGACTTAGTTTAACAATGTGCAAAGCTTCTAAAGCTTAAAGCTAGTATTGAGTACCTCTGTCAGGTTAATGTGTCACAATTAGAGTTGAGCGAACCCGAACTGTAAAGTTCGGGTTCGTACCGAACTTTAGGGTTTTCGGCACCCGAACCTGAACCCGAACATTTACATAAAAGTTTGGGTTCGGGTTCGGTGTTTGGCGATTTTCATTGCGCTTTTTGAAAGGCTGCAAAGCAGCCAATCAACAAGTGTCATACTACTTGCCCCAAAAGGCCATAAAAGCCATGCCTACTATTGGCATGGCTGTGATTGGCCAACTGCAGCATGTGACCCAGCCTCTATTTCAGCTGGAGTCACGTAGCGCGTAGCCGTCACTCTGCTCGGATTAGTGTAGGGAGAGGCTGCAGCTGCTGTGAGGGAGAGATCAGGGAGAAATCTCATCAAGAACTGGTTTATGTACTCAGCGATCTAGAGAAAAAGTGTTTTGTGGGTGCAATGCACAATTTTTTTAAGCCAGCCCTAAGCCAACTACTGCTGAAAACAAACTTTTTTTTCTTCAGTTAGTCAATAGGACGTGTAGCTGTGGCAGAATGCATGATCAGCAGCCATTTTATGCAACAATAGTGCACCAGCATAGGCTATCTGCAAGTCCAGAAATACAGCTTTGGCATACTGGGGTGAAAAACCCTCTAATATACTGCACATCTGGGATTAGACAAGCATACAGTTGTTTTCAAAATTATTCAACCCCCACTGAAATTGAGTGTTTTGGCCAGTTTGACATTGATCATTTCGGTCTTCTTGTTTACAATTAAATCAAAGAGGCACTTGTAAGTCAGACAAATATAACATAACATTTATAATGAAATAACCACAAATGTTTTTTCTGTGCTCACATCATTATCAGTTTTATTCAACCCCAAGTGACATTCAATCTTAGTACTTAGTACAACATCCTTTTCCAGTTATAACAGCTTTTAAACGTGAAGCATAGCTTGACACAAGTGTCTTGCAGCGATCTACGGGTATCTTCGCCCATTCTTCATGGGCAAAAGCCTCCAGTTCAGTCACATTCTTAGGCTTGCGTGCTGCAACTGCTTTCTTTAAGTCCCACCAGAGGTTCTCAATCAGATTTAAGTCTGGTGACTGCGATGGCCACTTCAAAATGTTCCAGCCTTTAATCTTCAACCATGCTCTAGTGGACTTGGAGGTATGCTTGGGATCATTGCCTTAGGTTTGTGATGGACTGCATCATATTTTCATCCAATATCTCCTGGTACTGAAGAGAATTCTGGTACCTTGCACACGCTGAAGCTTCCCTGTACCTGTAGCAGCAAAACAGCCACAAAGCATGATTGACCCACCACCATGCTTCACAGTAGGCAAGGTGTTCTTTTCTTCATAGGCCTTGTTCTTTCTCCTCCAAACATAGCGTTGATCCATGGGCCCAAACAGTTCTAATTTTGTTTCATCAGTCCACAGAAAACTTTTGTGGTTTGTCCACATGACTTTTGGCATACTGCAGTCGACTCTTCTTATTCTTTGGAGACAGCAAGGGGGTGCGCCTGGGAGTTCTGGCATGAAGGCCTTCATTACGCAGTGTGCGCCTTATTGTCTGAGCTGAAACTTCAGTACCCACATCTGACAAATCTTTTTTCAGTTCCTCAGCAGTCACACGGGGACTTTTCTCCACTTTGCGCTTCAGGTAGCACACAGCAGTCGAAGGCAGCATCTTCTTTCTGCCACGACCAGGTAGCGTTTCAACAGTGCCCTTTGCCTTGAATTTGCAAATGATGCTTCCTATGGTGTCTCTTGGTATGTTTAACATCTTTGCAATCTTCTTATAGCCATTGCCCTTCCTGTGAAGAGAAATCACCTCTTCTCTTGTCTTCCTGGACCATTCTCTTGACTTCACCATGTTTGTAAACACACCAGTAAATGTCTAGAAGGAGCTGAGTATCACAGTCCCTTTAAATCTGCCTAATTGGTGCTTATTATGCTTGATTGCTGCTCCTTGACAGCCACAGGTGTTTTCAATACCTGATCGAAAACACTTGAATGAACCCTCTGTTCTTAAGAGTGGTAGTATTTAAGGGGTTGAATAATTGTGTCAATGAAGAAATCACAAAAAAAAACATTTAATATTGTATTACAAAAACAATTGATGTCATTTTAGTTGCATTTGGTTCTTTAAAAAGTGCTTGTAAGATTTCATTCTGAACACAACTACAAATGTACACTAAATTCCCTAAAACCCTTTACAGCATTGGGGGTTGAATAATTTGGAACACAACTGTAATTGACTGTCACATTTAGGACAGAAATACAGCTTTTTGGTTAGGGTTTAAAAACCCTCTAATATACTGCACATCTGGGATTACACGTGTATAAGTCACTGTCACATTTAGGACAGAAATACAGCTTTTTAGTTACTGGGGTTAAAAAACCCTCTAATATACTGCATATCTGTGATTACACGTGCATAAGTTACTGTCACATTTAGGACAGAAATACAGCTTTTTGGTTACTGGGGTGAAAAAAGCCTCTAATATACTACACATCTGTGATTACACATGCATAAGTCACTATCACATTTAGGCCAGAAATACGGCTTTTTGGTTACTGGGGTGAAAAAAACCTCTAATTTACTGCACATCTGTGATTACACGTGCATAAGTCACTGTCACATTTAGGACAGAAATACAGCTTTTTGGTTAGGGTGAAAAAACCCTCTAATATACTGCACATCTGTGATTACACGTGCATAAGTCACTGTCACATTTAGGCCAAAAATACGGCTTTGGCATACTGGGGTGAAAAAAAGCCTCTAATATACTGCACATCTGTGATTACAAATGCATAAGTCCCTGTCACATTTAGGACAGAAATACAGCTTTTTGGTTACTGGGGTGAAAAAAGCCTCTAATATACTGCACATTTGTGATTACACGTGCATAAGTCACTGTCACATTTAGGACAGAAATATAGCTTTTTGGTTAGGGTGAAAAAAACCTCTAATATACTGCACGTGTGATTACACGTGCATAAGTCACTGTCACATTTAGGACAGAAATACAGCTTTTTGGCTACTGGGGTGAAAAAACCCTCTAATATATTGCACATCTGTGATTACATGTGCATAAGTCACTGTCACATTTAGGCCATAAATATGGCTTTGGCATACTGGGGTGAAAAAACTCTCTAATATACTGCACATCTGTGATTACATGTGCATAAGTCACTGTCACATTTAGGACAGAAATACAGCTTTTCGGTTACTGGGGTGAAAAAACCCTCTAATATACTGCACATCTGTGATTACACGTGCATAAGTCACTGTCACATTTAGGACAGAAATACAGATTTTTGCTTAGGGTGAAAAAACCTTTAATATACTGCACATCTGTGATTACACGTGCATAAGTCACTGTCACATTTAGGCCATAAATACGGCTTTGGCATACTGGGGTGAAAAAAGCCTCTAATATACTGCACATCTGTGATTACACGTGCATAAGTCACTGTCACATTTAGGACAGAAATACAGATTTTTGCTTATGGTGAAAAAACCCTTTAATATACTGCTCATTTGTGATTACACGTGCATAAGTCACTGTCACATTTAGGCCATAAATACGGCTTTGGCATACTGGGGTGAAAAAAGCCTCTAATATACTGCACATCTGTGATTACACGTGCATAAGTCACTGTCACATTTAGGCCATAAATACGGCTTTGGCATACTGGGGTGAAAAAAGCCTCTATTATACTGCACATCTGTGATTACACATGCATAAGTCACTGTCACATTTAGGACAGAAATACAGTTTTTTGGTTACTGGGGTGAAAAAACCCTCTAATATACTGAACATCTGTGATTACACGTGCATGAGTCACTGTCACATTTAGGACAGAAATACGGCTTTGGCATACTGGGGTGAAAAAATCCTCTGATATACTGCACATCTGGGATAAGACGTGCATAAGTAAGTGTCACATTTAGGCCACAAATATCGCTGTCATATAGAGTTAAAAAAATTTTTTAGTGCAATACCCTACATCAGGGTTTTTATTGGCGGTTAATTCTTTTTAACAGACTTAACCACTTTTTACTTTGCTTTGTAAATGCTAACTATGAGGAAAACATCTAATAAGGGACGCGGTCATGGTGGTGGTGTTGGTGGAGCCTCTGTTGCAGGGAGAGGACGTGGCCATTCTGCCACAGCTACACGTCCTACTGAACCTACTACCTCAGGTCCCAGTAGCCGCCAGAATCTACAGCGATATTTGGTCGGGCCTAATGCTGTTCTAAGGATGGTAAGGCCTGAGCAAGTACAGGTGCTAGTCAATTGGGTGGCCGACAGTGGATCCAGCACGTTCACATTATCTCTCACCCAGTCTTCTGCGGAAAGCACACAGGTGGCGCCTGAAACCCATGCTTATCAGTCTGTCACATCACCCCCATGCATATCTGGGAACCTGTCTGAGCCTCAAGTCATGCAGCAGTCTCTTATGCTGTTTGAAGACTCTGCTGGCAGGGTTTCCCAAGGGCATCCACCTAGCCTTCCCCCGGGGTGGAAGACATAGAATGCACTGACGCACAACCACTTATGTTTCCTGATGAGGACATGGGAATACCACCTCAGCACGTCTCTGATGATGACGAAATATAGGTGCCAACTGCTGCATCTTTCTGCAGTGTGCAGATCGAAATGGAGGTCAGGGAGGAAGACTGAGTGGAAGACGATGCAGGGGACGATGAGGTCCTAGACCCCACATGGAATGAAGGTTGTGCCACTGACTTTCAGAGTTCGGAGGAAGAGGCAGTGGTGAGACCGAGCCAACAGCGTAGCAAAAGCGGGAGCAGGGTGCAAAAGCAGAGCAGCCGTCGCCAAAACAGTACGCCTGCTACTGGCCACTGTCACCAGGGACCGAGCACACCAAAGGCAGCTTCAAGGAGTTCCCTGGCATGGCACTTCTTCACACAATGTGCTGACAAGACCTGAGTGGTTTGCACGCTGTGCCATCAGAGCCTGAAGCGAGGCATTAACGTTCTGAACCTTAGCACAACCTGCATGACCAGGCATCTACATGCGAGACACGGGCTGCAGTGGAGTAAGCACCTTTAAAACCACAAAAGGGCTCAGGCCCCTCCTGCTCCCTCTTCTACTGCTGCCTCGGCCTCTTCCTCCCCCTCTGGAGGAACGTTGGCACCTGCCGCCCAGCAAACAGAGGATGTGCCACCAACAACACCACCTCCGTCACTAAGCATCTCCACCATGTCACACGGAAGCGTTCAGCTCTCCATCTCACAAACCTTTGAGAGAAAGCTTAAATTCCCACCTAGCCACCCTCGATCCCTGGCCCTGAATGCCAGCAATTCTAAACTGCTGGCCTTTGAAATTCTGTCATTCTGGCTGGTGGAGACGGACAGCTTCAAACAGCTCATGTCGCTTGCTGTCCCACAGTACGTCGTTCCCAGCTGCCACTACTTCTTTAGGAGAGCTGTGCCCTCCATGCACAACCAAGTATCGGATAAAATCAAGTGTGCACTGCGCAACGCCATCTGTGGCAAGGTCCACCTAACCACAGATACGTGGACCAGTAAGCACAGCCAGGGATGCTATATCTCCCTAACTGCACACTGGGTAAATGTAGTGGCGGCAGGGCCCCAGGCTGAGAGCTGTTTGGCGCACGTCCTTCCGCCGCCAAGGATCGCAGGGCATCATTCTTTGCCTCCTATTGCCTCCTCTTCCTACTCGGCTTCCTCCTCCTCTTCTACCACCTCCTCATCCGGTCAGCGACAGACCTTCACCACCAACTTCAGCACAGCCAGGGCTAAACGTCAGCAGGCAATTCTGAAACTGATGTGTTTGGGGGACAGGCCCCACACCGCGCAGGAGTTGTGGCAGGGTATAGAACAACAGACCGACGAGTGGTTGCTGCCAGTGGGCCTCAAGCCCGGCCTGGTGGTGTGCGATAATGGACAAAATCTCGTTGCAGCTCTGGGACTAGCCGGTTTGACGCATATCCCTTGCCTGCCGCATGTGCTAAATTTGGTGGTGCAGAAATTCATTCACAACTACCACGACATATCTGAGCTGCTGCATAAAGAAAGTGCAGGCCGTCTGTGCGCGCTTCCGGCATTCTCATCCTGCCGCCGCTCGGCTGTCTGCTCTACAGCGTAACTTCGGCCTTCCCGCTCACCGCCTCATATGCAACGTGCCCACCAAGTGGAACTCCACCTTACACATGCTGGAGAGACTGTGCGAGCAGCAGCAGGCCATAGTGGAGTTTTAGCTACAGCACGCACGGGTAAGTCGCACTGCGGAACAGCACCACTTCACCACCAATGACTGGGCCTCCATGCGAGACCTGTGTGCCCTGTTGCGCTGTTTCGAGTACTCCACCAACATGGCCAGTGGCGATGACGTCGTTATCAGCGTTACAATACCACTCCTATGTCTCATTGAGAAAACACTTAGGGTGATGATGGAAGAGGATGTGGCCCAGGACGAGGAGGAGGAAGAGGGGTAATCTCTAACACTTTCAGGCCAGTCTTTTAGAATTGTCTCAGAAAGAGGATTTTTACAACAGCAGAGGCCAGGTACAAACTTGGCCAGCCAGGGCCCACTACTGGAGGACGAGGAGGAGGAGGATGAGGAGGAGGATGGGGATAAAGCATGTTCACAGCGGGGTGGTATCCAACGCAGCTGGTGTGTGGCTGGGGGGATACTGAGGACGGAGACGATACACCTCCCACAGAGGACATCTTGTCCTTACCTCTGGGCAGCCTGGCACACATGATCGACTACATGCTGCAGTGCCTGCGCAACGACTGCAGAGTTGCCCACATTTTAACGTGTGCTGACTACTGGGTGGCCACCCTGCTGGATCCCGTTACAAAGACAATGTGCCGTCCTTAATCCCCTCACCGGAGCGTGATCGGAAGATGCGCGACTACAGGCGCACGCTGGTAGACGCGCTCCTGAGAGCATTCCCGACTGACGCCGGGGGACAAGTAGAAGCACAAGGCGAAGGCAGGGAAGAGGAAGAGGTTGCCAATGCAGCTGTGTCAACGCCAGCACCTCAGAAGGCAGGGTTAGCATGGCCGATATGTGGAAAACCTTTGTCACTTCGCCGCAACAACCAGTCCCAACTGCTGATATGGAGCGTGTTAGCAGGAGGCAGCATTTGAACAACATGGTGGAACATTACCTGTGCACACGACTACACGTGCTGACTGATGGTTCTGCGCCATTCAACTTCTGGGTCTGTAAATTGTCCACATGGCCAGGGCTTGCCCTGTATGCCTTGGAGGTGCTGGCCTGCCCTGCAGCCAGTGTACTCTCTGAACGTGTATTTAGCACAGCAGGATGCGTCACTACAGACAGACGCAGCCGCCTGTCCACAGTCAACGTGGACAAGCCCACGTTCATTAAAATGAACCAGGCTTGGATCACACAAGACTTGTCTGTACCTTGTGCAGAATAGACATTTATTCCACCATCAAACATACATTCTTGTACTCAAGTCAAGTGCAATGATTCTTTGTTTTCTTTTTTTTTATTTGTCCCAATATTTTGGGGGCTACCTACCCCAATAAAAAATAAAATAAAACATTGTTGGCTACCTGTTCCTCCTCCATTGCTGCCTCCACCTACAACACCACATTCACCGCCTCCTCAACCTCCGACTCCATATCCACCTCCTTCTCTGAGTTGCAGGTTAATAATTTGTAATTTTTAGTTATTTTATTTAATTTTAAGTTATTTCCCTATCCACATTTGTTTGCAGAGCAGTTGCCATGCTCTTAAGCACATTTTACTACCTTTTACATCCCTCTAGCCTTTTCAAGGACTATTTTAGAGCCATTTTAATTTAAAAAAAAGTGGCAATTTTAGTGCCCTAAATTGAAAAAATTCTTCAATTTTTAATTGTCAGGTGACATTTTACCATTTTTGGCGTATACAAACCCCTGCTGTGCCTGGGTGACAGGGGCTTAAATCTCTCAAAATCCTCTGTTGTATTGCTGGGTGACATAAACCCTCTTTTGCCATGAATGAACCCCTGCTCTGCATTGCTGACAGGGGCCTAAATCTCTCAAAATCCTCTGTTCTATTGCTGGGTGACATGAACCCCCTTTTGCCGTGAATGAATCCCTGCTGTGCCTGGGTGAATGGGGCCTAAATCTCTCAAAATCCTCTGTTGTATTGCCGGGTGACATAAACCCCTTTTGCCGTGAATGAACCCCTGATCTGCATTGCTGACAGTGGCCTAAATCTCTCAAAATCCTCTGTTCTATTGCTGGGTGACATGAACCCCCTTTTGCCGTGAATGAACCCCTGATCTGCATTGCTGACAGGGGCCTAAATCTCTCAAAATACTCTGTTCTATTGCTGGGTGACATTAACCCCTTTTTGCCGTGAATGAACCCCTGCTCTGCATTGCTGACAGGGGCCTAAATCTCTCAAAATCTTCTGTTGTATTGCTGGGTGACATGAACCCCCTTTTGCCGTGAATGAACCCCTGCTCTGCATTGCTGACAGGGGCCTAAATCTCTCAAAATCCTCTGTTCTATTGCTGGGTGACATGAACCCCCTTTTGCCGGGAATGAACCCCTGCTCTGCATTGCTGACAGGGGCCTAAATCTCTCAAAATCCTCTGTTGTATTGCTGGGTGACATGAACCCCCTTTTGCTGTGAATGAACCCCTGCTGTGCCTGGGTGACTGGCGCCTAAATCTCTCAAAATCCTCTGTTGTATTGCTGGGTGACATGAACCCCCTTTTGCCGTGAATAAACCCCTGCTCTGCATTGCTGACTGGTGCCTAAATCTCTCAAAATTGTCTGTTCTATTGCTGGGTGACATGATCCCCCTTTTGCCGTGAATGAATCTTGGCTCTGCATTGCTGACAGGGGCCTAAATCTCTCAAAATCCTCTGTTGTATTGCTGGGTGACATGAACCCCATTTTGCCGTGAATGAACCCCTGCTCTGCATTGCTGACAGGGGCATAAATCTCTCAAAATACTCTGTTCTATTGCTGGGTGACATTAACCCCTTTTTGGCGTGAATGAACCCCTGCTCTGCATTGCTGACAGGGGCCTAAATCTCTCAAAATCTTCTGTTGTATTGCTGGGTGACATGAACCCCCTTTTGCCGTGAATGAACCCCTGCTCTGCATTGCTGACAGGGGCCTAAATCTCTCAAAATCCTCTGTTGTATTGCTGGGTGACATGAACCCCCTTTTGCTGTGAATGAACCCCTGCTGTGCCTGGGTGACTGGCGCCTAAATCTCTCAAAATCCTCTGTTGTATTGCTGGGTGACATGAACCCCCTTTTGCCGTGAATAAACCCCTGCTCTGCATTGCTGACTGGTGCCTAAATCTCTCAAAATTGTCTGTTCTATTGCTGGGTGACATGAACCCCCTTTTGCCGTGAATGAACCTTTGCTCTGCATTGCTGACAGGGGCCTAAATCTCTCAAAATCATTTGTTCTATTGCTGGGTGACATGAACCCCATTTTGCCGTGAATGAACCCCTGCTCTGCATTGCTGACAGGGGCCTAAATCTCTCAAAATCCTCTGTTCTATTGCTGGGTGACATGAACCCCGTTTTGCCGTGAATGAACCCCTGCTGTGCCTGGGTGACTGGGGCCTAAATCTCTCAAAATACTCTGTTCTATTGCTGGGTGACATTAACCCCTTTTTGCCGTGAATGAACCCCTGCTCTGCATTGCTGACAGGGGCCTAAATCTCTCAAAATCTTCTGTTCTATTGCTGGGTGACATGAACCCCCTTTTGCCGTGAATGAACCCCTGCTCTGCATTGCTGACAGGGGCCTAAATCTCTCAAAATCCTCTGTTCTATTGCTGGGTGACATGAACTCTCTTTTGCCGTGAATGAACCCCTGCTCTGCATTGCTGACAGGGGCCTAAATCTCTCAAAATCCTCTGTTCTATTGCTGGGTGACATGAACCCCCTTTTGCCGTGAATGAACCCCTGCTCTGCATTGCTGACAGGGGCCTAAATCTCTCAAAATCCTCTGTTCTTTTGCTGGGTGACATGATCCCCCTTTTGCCCTGAATGAACCCCTGCTGTGCCTGGGTGACAGGGGCCTAAATCTTTCAAAATCCTCTGTTGTATTGCTGGGTGACATGAACCCCCTTTTGCCATGAATGAACCCCTGCTCTGCATTGCTGACTGGGGCCTAAATCTCTCAAAATCTTCTGTTGTATTGCTGGGTGACATGATCCCCCTTTTGCCGTGAATGAACTCCTGCTCTGCATTGCTGACAGGGGCCTAAATCTCTCAAAATCCTCTGTTCTATTGCTGGGTGACATGAACCCCTTTTGCCGTGAATGAACCCCTGCTGTGCCTGGGTGACTGAGGCCTAAAACTCTCAAAATCCTCTGTTGTATTGCTGGGTGACATGATCCCCCTTTTGCCCTGAATGAACCCCTGCTGTTCCTGGGTGACAGGGGCCTAAATCTTTCAAAATCCTCTGTTGTATTGCTGGGTGACATGATTCCCCTTTTGCCGTGAATGAACCCCTGCTCTGCATTGCTGACAGGGGCCTAAATCTCTCAAAATCCTCTGTTCTATTGCTGGGTGACATGAACCCCCTTTTGCTGTGAATGAACCCCTGCTCTGCATTGCTGACAGGGAACTAAATTTTGTGAAAACATCTGTTACTGATCGGAAGATGCGCGACTACAAGTGCATGCTGATGATAGCATTCCCACCTGACAGCGGGAGCACAGTGGAAGCACAAGGCGAAGACAGAGGAGGAGGAAGATGTCGCCAATGCAGCTTGGGCACCAGTAGCACCTGAGAAGGCAGGGTTAGCATGGCCAAAATGTGGAAAAGCTTTATCAGCCTTGGAGGTGCTGACCTGCTCTGCAGCCAGTGTATAGTGTGAACGTGTGTTTAGCACGGCAGAGAGCATTATCACAGGCCGCAGCCAATGTGGACAAGCATACGTTTATTAAAATGAATCAGGCATGGATCCCACAGGACATGTCCGTACCTTGTGCAGAATAAGCATTTATACCAGCCTCAACCATCCATTCTTGTACTCAAGTGCACTTATTCTTAGCTTTATTTTGTTATATGTCCCAATATTTTGGGAGATACCCCAATTTAAAAATAAAAAATAACACAAATCAGTGTTGGCTACCTAGTCCACCTTCACCGCCGCTTCCACCTACACCGCCACGTCAGCCTACACCGCCACATCCACCCATCCACCGTCTCCTCAATCTCTTACTCCTAGAACCAGATTGTTATTTTTAATTTTTCTGTATTTTATGTTATTTTAAGTCATTTCCCTTTCCACATTTGTTTGCAGAACAGTTGTCATGCTCTTAAGCACATTTCGATGCCTTTTACAGCCCTCTAGCCCTTTCCAGGACTATTTTAGAGCCATTTTATTCCCCAAAAATTCGGGTCCCCATTGACTTAAATGGGGTTCGGGGTCAAGTTCGGGTCCCGAACCCGAACTTTTTTTTCAAGTTCGGCCGAACCTGAACATCCAGGTGTCCGCTCAACTCTAGTCACAATGTGTCAAGTTGTGTCAAGTTGACTTGTTAACCCAATGGTATTGGTGCTTGCCAGAACTGTAGTTAAGGACATTAATATTGTAGACCCCTGTCACATGCCAGATAAAGCTTTCCCTCTTTTGTGTTTGGCCCTTTACTCTTATCTGGATCAACTTTGCAGGATAATATTCTGAAATGGATGGAAAGCATTCATTTTCTCAAACACACAAAATATGTTACTATGTAAGATGAAATGTTCTGGCTGCAATAAATTTCCCTTGTGTGTATGTTTTTCATATTCATGCTGTGAAAGGACAATTTAGGATGGGTTCTCCCAAACAACATAGATATTGCAATCGAGCAAATAGTTCTATTTCAACTGTGGCATAACTTTCAAAATCAGTCCTTAAACTTCACATCACATTATACTCTGTACAACACAGGAGTTTAGTTCCAAGCTAAACAGTAGTAAATGCAGTTGCAGTACAAGGCATTATAGCCATTTTTCACTGTCGTGTGCATGTAACCTTTCCTGCAAGCTGTCAGCCCAAAAAATATGTTAGAGATATATGATCCCCGACGGCACGTTAACCATGTAAAAATTTCAAATCCAGTGTTTGCAACTTAATAAACCTAAATCATTGCACCTAAATCTAGGTAAAAATCTTATTTATATGCTGTCCTCTGCATTTTCCAAAAAGAGGGAGTACCATGTGTTTGGGAATTTATGGAAACCTTTATCATCATTTATGCCAGTATTCTGGTATAAATGAGGACTAAAATCTAGGCACACAGACTGCCTGAGGCCACACTTAAAATTGTTATATGACACTCTGAGGTCTCCTAGAACCTAAGACTCTCTTGTCTTCACGCTTGTTTTTTTGTTTTTGTCTACTCCATCCCCCTCCTTTTAAGCTCTTAAACCAATGACTAGTGTTGAGCGAACTTGTGTTTTCAACTTATGGTCTGTGGTAGCAGAATCCATAACAGAATTCTTAGATAACCTGAACCTTGTACTGCAAACTTGAAAACACAAGTTTATTCAACACTACAACAATGACAGCTGTTAGTGACATTAACAATATATAGTGATGAATAAATGCATGGCTGATGGTGCTAACAAACAGTCTGTTTAAAAACACATTGTGTAAATGCATTTGTTTTGCTTTATTAATATTAAAAATTATTCTATGAATTGTCCCTTTTTGGAGGCAAATGCCTGATGGTGTGTACACATGCATGGTAGCATTGGAGAAAGCAGCTGGTTTCTCTGAATATCTGAAAAATTCTCCCTTTTTTGGGAGCCGTGCACTGCAGAACCTCACAGACAAGGTAGAAGATATGTCATTGTTTAACCCCTTATGGACCGGGCTCATTTTCACCTTAAGGAGCAGGCCATTTTTTTCAAATCTGTCCATTGTCACGTTATGTGTGAATAACTTTAAAATGCTTTTACTTATCCAGGCCATTCTGAGACAGTTTTTTCGTCACATTGTTATATTTCGTCACAAATGATTTTTTCTTTTTTATTTTTTCTTACAAAGTCTCATATTCCACTAACTTGTGCAAAAAATAAAATTTTACATGAACTCGCCATGACCCTCACGAAATACCTTGGGGTGTCTTCTTTCCAAAATGGGGTCACTTGTGGGGTATTTATACTGCCCTGGCATTTTAGGGGACCTAAAGCGTGAGAAGTAGTTTGGAATCCAAATCGTAAAAAATGCCCTTTGAAATCGTAAAGAATTTGGGCCCCTTTGCGCACCTAGGCTGCAAAAAAGTGTCACACATGTGGTATCGCCGTACTCAGGAGAAGTAGGGCAATGTGTTTTTGGGTTTATTTTTACATATACCCATGCTGGGTGAGATAAATATCTTGGCAAAAGACAACTTTTCCCATTTTGTTTATACAAAGTTGTCATTTTACAGAGATATTTCTCTCACCCAGCATGGGTATATGTAAAAAGACACCCCAAAACACATTGCCCTACTTCTCCTGAGTACGGCGATACCACATGTGTGACACTTTTTTGCAGCCTAGTCGCGCAATGGGGCCCAAATTCCAATGAGTACCTTTTAGGAGAGCATTTTTAGACATTTGGATTCCAGACTTCTTCTCACGCTTTAGGGCCCCTAAAATGCCAGGGCAGTATAAATACCCCACATGTGACCCCATTTTGGAAAGAAGACACCCCAAGGTAGTTTGTGAGGGGCATGGCGAGTTCATATAAGATTATTTTTTTGGCACAAGTTAGCAAAAATAAATTTTTTATTTTTTTTCTCACAAAGTCTCCCTTTCCGCTAACTTGGGACAAAAAGTTAAATCTTTCATGACTCAATATGCCCCTCAGCGAATACCTTGGGGTGTCTTCTTTCCAAAATGGGGTCATTTGTGGGGTTTTTGGACTGCCCTGGCATTTGAGGGTCTCCGCAATTATTACATGTATGGCCAGCATTAGGAGTTTCTGCTATTCTCCTTATATTGAGCATACGGGTAATGAGATTTTTTTTTTTCGTTCAGCCTCTGGGCTGAAAGAAAAAATGAACGCCACAGATTTCTTCATTCTCATCGATCAATGTGGATGAAAAAACCTCTGCCAAAAAATGTGCAAAAAAAAAGGAGGGGAAAGGCGTCTGCCCAACATCCAAACCCACTCAGCTCGTATGCCCTGGCAAACCCGATTTCTCCATTCACATCAATCGATGTGGATGAATAAATCATTGCCAGAATTATTTTTTTTTATATACAAAGTGTTTTCCAAAGCATATGAACCCCGCCCCTCAGCTCATAAGCCTTGGCAAACGTACCTTTTTTACTGCAGAGGAGAAATCTCGTCTTGCAGCGCCGCATACACCGACTTTTGTGTAATCTGACAGCAGCGCAATGCTTCTGTCAGAATGCACATCAGTGCTGCAGCTGGTTGATCGGTTGGTCCACCTAGAAGGTAAAAAAAAAATAAAAAATTATTGCGTTGCGGCCTTTTTAACATTAACTTTATATAACATTTGAAACAGAACATTAACTTTAATAAACTTTATTGAACTTTTGGAGCATTAACTTTTTTGCTTACCTGTGATTTTTATTTAATTTTTTTACCTTTATAGGACAAACCTCTCCTTCCCCATGGGACAATGTGCAAAGCGCAAATCGCCCAGAGATGTGGCGAAGTACATTATGCACTTTGTCCCAGGTGAAAGGAGAGGTTTGCAGCAGCTCTGTGTGAAAGGGCCCTAAGACCACTGTGTGCCTGTCCTGTGTCACGCAATCCCTATACTAAGTGTACCTGTGTGTGGTACTTCCGGAAACACTCCCCTAAGCATAGGGCAGGGTGGTCAGGGCAGTCAGGACAGAAATAGCGGGTGTCACGCCTTATTCCACTCCTGCTACAGACACAACATCTTTTTCGGGGTGGCGCTTGGTTTGAGGTACCAGCAACGACATTGGGGAAAAGTCGCTCGTGTAGACGGCTCACTACACTGGTGGTTGGGGCCACGGAACCTCCTGGATACAGGAGGTTCTTGATGATCTCTTCCTGAAATTTGAGGAAGGATCCTGTTCTCCCAGCCTTACTGTAGAGAACAAAACTAATGTACATAGCCAATTGAATTAGGTATACAGACACCTTCTTATACCAGCGTCTGGTCCTGCGGGAGAGTAAATAAGGAGCCAACATCTGGTCATTGAAGTCCACACCTCCCATGAGCAAATTATAGTTGTGGACACAGAGGGGCTTTTCAATGACTCCAGTTGCTCATTCAATTTGGATTGTCGTGTCTGCATGAATGGAGGAGAACATGTAAACGTCTCGTTTGTCTCTCCATTTCACCGCAAGCAGTTCTTTGTTACACAAGGCAGCCCTCTCCCACCCTTGCAAGATGGGTGGTGACGAGCCGTTGGGGGAAGCCCCGGCGACTAGGTTGCGTGGTGCCACAGCAGCCAATCTGTTCTAGAAACAAATGCCTGAAGAGGGGCACACTTGTGTAGAAATTGTCCACATAAAGGTGGTACCCCTTGCCAAATAAGGGTGACACCAAGTCCCAGACTGTCTTCCCACTGCTCCCCAGGTAGTCAGGGCAACCAACCGACTCCAAGGTCTGAGCTTTACCCTCATAGACACAAAATTTGTGCGTATGGCCTGTGGCCCTTTCACAGAGCTTATACAATTTGACCCCATACCGGGCGCGCTTGCTTGGGATGTATTGTTTGAAGCCAAGGCGCCCGGTAAAATGTATCAGGGACTCTTCTATGCAGATATTTTGCTCAGGGGTATACAAATCTGCAAATTTGGTGTTAAAGTGGTCTATGAGGGGTCGAATTTTGTGGAGCCGGTCAAAACCTGGGTGGCCTCTGGGACGAGAGGTGCTATTATCACTAAAGTGCAGGAAACGCAGGATGGTCTCAAATCGTGTCCTGGACATGGCAGTAGAGAACATGGGCATGTGATGAATTGGGTTTGTGGACCAATATGACTGCAATTCATGCTTTTTTGTCAGGCCCATGTTGAGGAGCAGGCCTAGAAAAGTTTTAATTTCAGAAAATTCTGAAACTTGGACGGGTTTCCACCGGAAAGTCTGGGCATAAAAGCTTCCCGGGTTGGTGGCTATAAATTGAGTGGCATACCGGTTTGTTTCTGCCACGACTAAGTCAAAGAGCTCCGCAGTGAAGAACAGCTCAAAAAACTCCAGTGCCGATCCGATCTGAGCTGTCTCAACCCGAACTCCAGACTGGGCGGTAAAAGGGGGAACTACTGGTGCGGCTGAAGATGGGGGCTGCCTATCAGAGTTTGCCAGCACCTCAGGGACTCTAGGGGCTCTACGGGCCTGTTTGTGCGGTGGCTGTGATGGGGGAACTACTGCACGTGCCACCGTACCAGCTTCAACTGCCCTTCTGGTGCTCGCCACTTCACCATGTTCTACGGCAGTGCTGGTACTAGGTCCAGGATGGGCTGCGCTGCTGGTGAATGCCTCACCACGTAATCTGACAGCGCCAGCCTCACTCTGCTGCCCTTGAAGTGGATCCTGCGCAACCTGTGGTCTAGCAACACAGGGCCGGGTACGCCTGGTGGTATCAGGGACCTCTACCTCATTGTCCAAACTTTGGGTCAGGCTGCCACTGCTTTCTACAGGTTCTTATTCTGACCCGCTGGATTCGTCAGATGAAGGTTCCCAAACCTCATCTGACTGGGTCAGAAGCCTGTAGGCCTCTTCAGAAGAATACCCTTTCCTTGCCATTTGGTCAACTAAATTTAGGGGGTATTCCCTGAGACTACCCAAGAAAAAAAGCAAGCCTGTCTTACAAATGGGAGGCAAGCGAAGTACAGGAAGCTGCTGCGATTGATAACAAATATGAAAACAATTTTTTTTTATCGCCGCAGGGCTTGTGTAGTGATTGTGCAGTGCTAAAAAAAATAAAAAAATGTTGTCACTGCGGCGGGGCGGGCGTGGGTGAACGCCCGTGTGGGCGATCGATCAGGCCTAATCGGGCAAACACTGCGTTTTGGGTGGAGGGCGAGCTAAGGTGACACTAATACTATTATAGATCTGACTGTGATCAGTTCTGATCACTTACAGATACTATAAAGTACCAATGCTGATTAGCGATACGCTAATCAGCGAATCAGTGACTGCGGTGCGATGCGGTAGGCTGGGCACTAACTGAAGCTAACTACCAAAGGGGCCTAAACTAATCTAAACCTAACAGTCAATACTGGTGGAAAAAAAAGTGACAGTTTTCACTGATCACTTTTTTCCCTTTCACTAATGATTGACAGGGGTGATCAAGGGGTTAATTGGGGTGATGGGGGGTGATCTGGGGCTAAATGTGTTGTGCTTGGTGTACTCACAGTGATCTGTGCTCTCTGCTGGGACCAACCGACGAAAAGGAACCAGCAGAGAGCACAGAAGCCATTTAACACATTATATTTATAAATATAATGTGTTAAATGACTTGTGATTAGATTTTTTAAAAGTCACCAACCTGCCAGCGGTGATCATTGGCTGGCAGGCTGGTGACGAACTTCTCCTGCGACTTTTCCCGGCCCACACTGCGCATGTGCGGGCCGGCTATGCGCGTAATCTCGCGTCTCGCGAGATGACGCGCCGATGCGTCTACAAGGAACAAACTGACCGCCCGCAGGACGCATCCCTGCGTTAGGCGGTCGGGAGGCGGTTAAACAACCCAAAAATTACCATATTCTAGAAACTACACCCCTCAAGGTATTCAAAACCGATTTTACAAACTTTGTTAACCCTTTAGGTGCTCCACAAGAGTTAATGGCAAATGGAGATAAAATTTCCGAATTTTGATTATTTGGCAAATTTTTAATTTTTATAATTTATTTCTAGTAACAAAGCAAGGGTTAACAGCCAAACAAAACTCAATATTTATTTCCCTGATTCTGTAGTTTATGGAAACACCCCAAATGTGGTCATAAACTACTGTACAGGCACACGGCAGGGCGTAGTAGGAAAGGAGTGGCATGTGGTTTTTGGAAGGCAGATTTTGCTGGACTGGTTTATTTACACCATGTCCCATTTGAAGCCCCCCTGATGCACCCCTAGAGTAGAAACTCCATAAAAGTGACCCCATTTTGGAAACTACGGGATAAGGTGGCAGTTTTATTGGGACTATTTTTAGGGTACATATGATTTTTGGTTGCTTTATATTACATTTTTGTGAGGCAAGGTTACAAAATATTGACATTCTGAAGGGTTAAAAAAGTTTGTAAAATCAGGTTTAAGGGGAGTAGTTTCTTAGATGGGGTCACTTTTATGGAGTTTCTACTCTAGGGGTGAATCAGGGGGGCTTCAAATGGGACATGGTACAAATAAACCAGTCCAGCAAAATCTGCCTTCCAGAAACCATATGGCGTTCCTTTCCTTCTGTGCCCTGCCGCTTGGTCATACAGCAGTTTACGATCACATATGGGGTGTTTCTATAAACGACAGAATCAGGGTAATAAATATTGAGTTTTGTTTGGCTGTTAACCCTTGCTTTGTTGCTGGAAAAAATAGATAAAAATGGAAAATTTGCCAAAAAATTGCTGTTTTGGCACCGTTTTTATAATTTTTTTTTGACTGTATTCATTTTAGGGGTTAGGTCATGGGGTATTTTTATGGAGCAGATTCTTACGAAATACCTAATATGTCAACTTTTTTAAATTTATTTAGGTTTTACACTTTAATATCCTTTTTTAAACAAAATAAAAACATTTTAGTATCTCCATAGTCTGAGAGTCATTTTTTTTTTTTATTAGCCGATTGTCTTAGGTAGGGGCTCATATTTTGTGGGATGAGAGGATGGTTTTATTGCCACTATTTTGGGTGGCATATGACTTTTTGATCGCTTGCTTTTACACTTTTTGTGATGTAAGGTGACAAAAAAATGGCTTTTTTTACACGGTTTTTATTTTATTTTATTGACTATGTTAATCTGAGGGGTTAATTCATGTGTTATTTTTATAGAGCAGATTCTTACGGAGAGGCAATACCTAATATGTCTACGTTTTTACATTTATTTAGGTTTTACACTATAATATCCTTTTTTTTAACAAAAAAACATTTTATTATCTCCATAGTCTGAGAGTCAGTTTTTTGTTTTTTTTTGCCGATTGTCTTAGGTAGGGGCTCATCTTTTGCGGGATGAGAGGACAGTTTTATTGGCACTATTTTGGGGGGCATATGGCTTTTTGATCGCTTGCTATTACACGTTTTGTGATGTAAGGTGACACAAAAATTGCTTTTTTTACACCGTTTTTATTTTTTGACTAATTTCATCTGAGGGGTTAGGTCATGGGGTATTTTTATAGAGCAGATTCTTACGGACGCGGCAATAGCTAATATGTATACTTTTTTTAATTTATTTTAGTTTTACAAAATAATATAATTTTTGGAAAAAAAAATTGTTTTAGTGTCTCAAGTCTGAGAACCATAGTTTGTTTTTTTGTTATTTTTTTCAGGGCGATTATCATTAGCTAAATAGAATTTAAAATTAGGGAAGGAGATTATAAATTTAGTACTCCATGCAGGGCCGGTGCAACCATATAGGCGAACTAGGCATTCGCCTAGGGCGCCGGCCTGCTGGGGGCGCCCTGGTGGGCTTCCCCTGACTGGGGCTGCAGCCCTGGGCGAGTGGCTCTTGAGCCGCCCCCAGCGCCGTTACAGGGGGGGCCAGGAGGTGGAGGTCCTTCTTATATATGGCAGAGCAGGCACCTGCTTACCCTGATGGCAGGTGCCTGCTCTGCCAGTAAATTACTGGAGGAGAGGAGGCGGGCGGCAAGGGAAGCTGTTCTAGCAGCTCCCCACTCCTCCCTCGCGCGTCCTCTGTGATGCCGAAATATGATGTCATTCCGGCCCCGGCATACTAAACGGCGCGCTGAAGGACTGAGGAGCTGCACCACACTGGACCCCAGGGAGGTGAGTTTTTAAGTGTTTGACTGAGTGAGTGTCTGCCTGTGTATTTATGTCAGTGAGTGTATGTATATCTGTCTTTCTCAGTAAATGTATGTGTGTCTGTCATTGAGTGTCTGTGTGTGTGTATGTCAGTGAGTGAGTGTATGTGAGTGAGTGTGGATATCTGTCGGTCAGTAAGTGTTTGTGTGTTTGTCAGTGAGTATGTGTATGTTTGTCAGTGAGTATATGTGTGTGTTTGTCTGCCAGTGAGTGAGTTTTTGTGTGTGTGTGTGTTTCAGTGGGTAGGTGTATGTCTGTCAGTGAGTGTATGTGTGTCTGTCAGTGAGTTTCTGTGTACGTCATTCAGTGAGTGTCTGAGTGCGTGTCTGTCTGTCAGTGTGTGTCTGTCAGTGAGTGAGTGACATGAGGGGGTGGCAAAATGGATCTTTGCCTAGGGCGGCAAAAATCCTTGCACCGGCCCTGACTCCATGGAAGTCTGGTACTCCCTGAAGCAACCGTTAATGCAGAGGCCCGGATGATCCACTTCCGTATCCCCCTCCTGTGACACATTTTTTTGGGTCCGTCCCTTCTTTCCAGTATGGGGGACCACACCTGGAAAGTGTTGGCCAGGGACAATTCGGGCACCTCCAGTTCCCGAGGTACTCCGGCCTGCTCTTTCCCGGTCAGAAAAGATCAGGGCCTTGAGGACTGCCTCATAGAACTGGAGAAATTTCCCTGTGTTGCCAGCACTCTGGGACAGCACAAAAGAGTTGTACAAGGCAACCTGTACCAAGTAGACCGCAACTTTTTTGTACCATGCCCTGGTTTTGCGCATGGCGTTATATGGCTTGAGTACTTGATTAGAGAGATCAACTCCTCCTATATACCGATTGTAGTCGACGGTACAATCAGGCTTGAGGACCGTTGCCACGGTACCTCGCACAGGGACAGGGGTGATGCCGTTACCGTGAATTGTGGACAGTGCAAGGACATCCCTCTTGTCCTTATATCTGACCAGAAACAGGTTTCCACTGGTATGTGCACGGGTCTCACCCCTGGGGATAGGTACCTGGAGGGGGTGGGTAGTGAGGCCGCTTTGATTTTTCCGCACGGTCCCACAAGTGGACGTGGATCTGGCGGCAAGGGACTGGAATAAGGGGATACTAGTATAAAACCCTTATCTAGCAGTGGGTACATAAGGTTCCACACAAGTTTCCCTCTAACACCCAGAGTGGGGGGACATTCTGGGGGTTCAACATGGGAATCTCGCCCCTCGTACGCACAAAACTTGTAAGTGTACCCTGAAGTACTCTCACAAAGTTTGTACAGCTTCAAGCCATACCTCGCCCGTTTAGAGGGAACATACTGGCGGAAAATTAGTCTCCCCTTGAAAGCAATGAGAGACTCATCATCAGCGACCTCCCTTCCAGGCCTCCAAAAATTTAGCCCCAAAGTGATCGATGACCGGCCTAATTTTGTACATGCGGTCATAGGCAGGATCACCTTGGAGGGGACATGCTGCATTATCAGCATAATGCAGGCATTTCCGGATGCCCTCAAAACGGGAACGTGTCATGACCATACAGTAGAGTGGGGTCTGGTAGAGGACGTCCCCACTCCACTACTGCCTGACACTGCTTTTTTTTTACCTGGCCCATGTGCAACACGAGGCCCCAAAACGTCCTAATCTCGGGTAAACTGACCAGAGTCCAGCCACCGGCCCTAGCCAAAAAGGAGCCCGGGTGTTGAGCAATGAACTGTTGGGTGAACAAGTTTTTTTGCTCCACCATCAGATTCACAAAGTGGTCACTGAAAAAAAAAAAAAAATAGTCATAGTCAGTGAAGCCGCCTTGGGGTCTCATCTTTACTAGATGATGAGGAGGACGCGGATGACAAGAGGAAAGTGGGGTCATCCTCATCTTCACTGGGGCTTTCGGAGTCGGAGGCAAGCAGGGCGTATGCCTCCTCGGCCGAGAACATCTGGTGAGCCATAGGGGAGTGTGTGTGTGTGTGGAAAACTTTATTTAGTGTGTTTGTGTGTGGGGGCACGGGTGTTTGCGTACTTACCCTAAACCTAACAGAAAAAAAAAAAAGCCCCCAAAAATTTGAAAAAAAAAAGATTGAAACTCGCTGATCAGCGGTCCGAAGCTGATCAGCGGTGGGGTGGGCGACGCGCTAACAGTGGCCGGATGCTAAGAGTGCCGGCCACAGTCAGCTCATGCATAAATGAATGTGTGTGGAGGTGCAAGCTGCAGCACCCCTGGGGGGGTCTAGGGTCACACAGCTGAGTGTGCTGTGGACCCCAGACACCCGATCAGGGTGATGCAAAAATAAAACTTTTTTTTTTTTTCCTAAACTTTCCCTGACTAGCCCTACCTATCTAAGCTCTCCCTAACCTGTCCCTATGTACCTTTTTAGTGCCAGATGGCACTATGGTGGCTTAGTGGGGGTGATGAGGGTGCTGGGCTCCGGAGCTGGATGACAGGCTCCTCTCTCCATGGATCCAGACGCAGAAAGGAGGAGGACAGCAGAGCTGCAGGAAGTCAACCCCCCCGCCTGCCCTGCAGCCAATAGCAAGCGATCCTGAGAGGTGATGTCACCTCTATTATCACACCACCAATCACCATCCTATTCCGCGTTATCGGGTCATCAGAGACCTGAATAACCCAGAAACTCAGCAAACCACAGGTCTGAATTGACCTGCGGTTTGCTGCGATCGCCGATACAGGGAGTTACAGGACCCCCTTTGGCATTGTCCCAGAGTGCCTGCTGAATGATTTCAGCAGGCACTCTGTTCCGATCACTGCCCGCCGCACGGTGGTGATCGGAAATACACAGGACGTACCTGTACGCCCTTTGTCCTTAAGTACTGGGACATCAGGGCGTACAGGTACGCCCTCTGTCCATAACAGGTTAAGGGTACTTCTAGTGGCACTAGTGAAAGTAGCAGCTGTGGCAGCAGCAACTGCATTACAGTATGGAACACAATTAACATACAGACAGCACAAGTTATATCACTGGACCGGTGGTATATAGCCACTGTCAGCAATTGCAGATCTATTCATTGTCATTAGCTAGAGATGTAGGGATATCCTCACGGATCCATGTACCTGATTTATTTTGACATTGGCAATGTTTTGGACACTTGCACAGGACAATTTTGCCTGCTTGGGTGTTATACTAACACAGTACAGTGTGTTGAATTCAAACTGTGATTTTTCTACCTATTAATTTAATCTACCTAAATAAATATATCCCTAAACGATCCCTGCAACACCCCATTATGGCTAGCCTATGTCTGTAATTGGTGTCTTCCGTGGCATACACATCCTCTCACACAGCTGAAAGGTCTTAAAAATTATTGACCCCGATTGACTCACAGACTGTATATGAGTCAATCAAAGTGTCTGTGGGTAAACCCTCCTCCCACCTAGGGTCATATAATCGGCCATGTTTTACCCTCCCTGCCCTGTTTCCCTCTCATTGTCATAGTAAAATGGGGGGTGTCATTTTGGGCAATGTACAAAATGAATCAGCATCACTTTATTTGGCAATAGAATTTTTGTGAAATTCGTAAAGAATGCAATTAATTTAGAATTGATTCACTCATCTCTACCATGTTCATGCCTAAATCCTGATAGAATTCTAAGCATTTGTATACGGGATTGCATGAATGATCCATTTATTACAGCCCTTGAACAATCAGTTCTCATTGACTTCAGTGTTCATCAAAAGTCAGGACAAACACACTTTAAGTAGGCTTTTCATGTGCAAAAATGCACCAGTTGTCTAAACATCTCTGCAATTACAAATATTATTGTCTCAAACAATACTAATGTTAGTAGAGTACCTTGTACTTACAAGGTATAGTACCTTATAAGAATACATAGAAAGGAACATAGGAAGTATGCTAGATTCTAATTTATTTATTATTATTTTGTAGAAAGCACACCAAAAAAACAGGAAGAGCCTGCTAAACCTAAGAAAAAACAAGAATTGCCAGTGGAACCTAAGAATGGTAATTAACATCACTAGGATATGCCAGCACTATATAACCATAGATATGGCCTAAAATACTTTTTATGCGATTGTTTACCAAAATGAAATAACAAAAAAAGTATATTTGCTTTGTAGAAACATCACTAGAGCATAAAAGTACAGCAGAACCTGCAGGGGAGTCCAGGGAGAAACAAAAAAAGCAAGCAGAAACCAAAAAGAAGCATACAAAGACTTCAGAATCCAAGGAAAAACATTATGAATCAGCACAACCCAAGAAAAAACATTCTGAGTCAGTAGATTCTAAGAAAAAACAGGATGAACCAACAGGACCCAATAAAAATCATGTTGAACCAAATAAAAAACAGGCAGCAGAACTTATAAAAAGGCATACAGAGCCTGAAAAACCTGAGAAACAGCACAAGGAGCCTGCAGAAATCAGGAAAACAGAAGAAAGGTCAGCAGAACTGAAGAAAAAACACAAGGAGCAATCAGAATCCTTAAAACAGCATGTAGAGCCGACAGATATCAAGAAAAACTATGATGAGCCAGAACCAAAGAAAAAGAATTTAGAGCCCACAGATCCCAAGAAAAAGCACAAAGAACCAGCAGAACCCAAGAAAAGACAAGAACAGTCCGCAGAACAGAAAAAGACACAAGAGAAACCAGAGGAGCATGTAGAACCATCAGATTCAACAACAAAACAAGAAAAGCCAGCTGAACCAAAACAAAAGTATAAAACACATTTAGAGCCAGCAAAACAAAAGGAAAAATATGGAGAATTAACAGATCCCAAGAAAAAGCAGGTGGAGCAAGCAGTGTCCAAGGCAAAAAAGGAAAAGCCAGCAGAATCCAAGAAAAAGCACGTGGAGCTATCAGATTCCAAGAAAAAACATGATGATCCAGAAAAACCTAATAAAAAGCTTCAAAAGCCAGAAGAACCCCAAAGAATGCATGTAGATACATCAGAATCTAGGAAAAAACATGAAGAGCCAGCAGAAGCAAGGAAAAAGTATGTAGAGCCAGCGTCACCCAAGAAAAAACACGAGGATCCATTAGAATCAAAGAAAAAGCATGAAGAAACACCAATAACAAAGGCAAAACAGGAGGGGCCAGGAAGACCCAAGCAAAAACAGGAAGACCCTGTAGAACCCAAAAACAAAAATGAGGAGCCTTCAGAATGTACAAAAATCCATGTAGAACTATCAGAATCCAAGAAAAAACATGAAGTGCCAGCAGAACCAAAAATAAAACATGAAGATCTAGTAGAACCCAGGACAAAGCATAAAGAGACATCAGAATCCAAGATAAAGCATGAAGCGTCCATGGAACGAAAGAAGATGCTTGTCACGCCAGTAGTACTTAAGAAAAAGCATGATGAGTCAGCAGAAGCCAAGGCAACGCATAAAGAGTCAGCAGAACCCAAGAAAAAGCATGAAGAGCCAGCAGAACCCAAGAAAAAACATGAAGAGACAACAGAACCTAAAAAAAAACATGAAGAGCAATCAGAGTCCAAGATAAAACATGAACAGTTAGCAGAACCCAAGAAAAAGCAGGTAGAGCCATCAGAACCCAAGGAAAAGCATTTAAAGCCATCAGAATCTAAAACAAAACATAAAGAGCCTGCAGAATCCAAGCATGAAGGAACAGTAGAACCCAAGATAAGGCACAAAAAGCCAGTGGAACCCAAAAAAAAACAGGAAGATTCTGCGGAACCAAAGAAAAAGCATGAAGAGACAACAGAACCTAAGAAAAGCTATAAAGAGCCATCAGAATCCAAGATAAAACATGAACAGCTAGCAGAACCAAAGAAAAAGGAGGTAGAGCAATCAGAACACAAGGTAAAACATAAAGAGTCAGCGGAACCCAGGAAAAAGCATGAAGAGCCATCAGAACCAAAGAAAAAGCATTTAGAGCCATTAGAATCCAAGACAAAACATGAAGAGCCAGCAGAACCCAAGAAAAAACATGAAGAGCAATCAGAGTTCAAGATAAAACATGAACAGCTAAAAGAACCCAAGAAAAAGCATGAAGAGCCATCAGAACCCAAGAAAAAGCATTTAGAGCCATTAGAATCCAAGACAAAACATGAAGAGCCAGCAGAACCCAAGAAAAAACATGAAGAGCAATCAGAGTTCAAGATAAAACATGAACAGCTAAAAGAACCCAAGAAAAAGCATGAAGAGCCATCAGAACCCAAGAAAAAGCATTTAGAGCCATTAGAATCCAAGAAAAAACATGAAGAGCTAGCAGAACCCAAGAAAAAACATGAAGAGCAATCAGCGTTCAAGATAAAACATGAACAGCTAAAAGAACCTAAGAAAAAGCATGAAGAGCCAGCAGAACCCAAGAAAAAGCATTTAGAGCCATTAGAATCCAAGATAAAACATGAAGATCCAGCAGAACCCAAGAAAAAACATGAAGAGCAATCAGAGTTCAAGATAAAACATGAAAAGCTAGAAGAATCCAAGAAAAAGCCTGAAGAGCCAGCAGAACCAAAGAAAAAGCATTTAGAGCCATTAGAATCCAAGACAAAACATGAAGAGCCAGCAGAACCCAAGAAAAAACATGAAGAGCAATCAGAGTTCAAGATAAAACATGAACAGCTAAAAGAACCCAAGAAAAAGCATGAAGAGCCATCAGAACCCAAGAAAAAGCATTTAGAGCCATTAGAATCCAAGACAAAACATGAAGAGCTAGCAGAACCCAAGAAAAAACATGAAGAGCAATCAGCGTTCAAGATAAAACATGAACAGCTAAAAGAACCCAAGAAAAAGCATGAAGAGCCATCAGAACCCAAGAAAAAGCATTTAGAGCCATTAGAATCCAAGACAAAACATGAAGAGCCAGCAGAACCCAAGAAAAAACATGAAGAGCAATCAGAGTTCAAGATAAAACATGAACAGCTAAAAGAACCCAAGAAAAAACATGAAGAGCCATCAGAACCCAAGAAAAAGCATTTAGAGCCATTAGAATCCAAGACAAAACATGAAGAGCCAGCAGAACCCAAGAAAAAACATGAAGAGCAATCAGAGTTCAAGATAAAACATGAACAGCTAAAAGAACCCAAGAAAAAGCATGAAGAGCCAGCAGAACCCAAGAAAAAGCATTTAGAGCCATTAGAATCCAAGACAAAACATGAAGAGCCAGCAGAACCCAAGAAAAAACATGAAGAGCAATCAGAGTTCAAGATAAAACATGAACAGCTAAAAGAACCCAAGAAAAAGCATGAAGAGCCAGCAGAACTCAAGAAAAAGCATTTAGAGCCATTAGAATCCAAGACAAAACATGAAGAGCCAGCAGAACCCAAGAAAAAACATGAAGAGCAATCAGAGTTCAAGATAAAACATGAACAGCTAAAAGAACCCAAGAAAAAGCATGAAGAGCTAGCAGAACCCAAGAAAAAGCATTTAGAGCCATTAGAATGCAAGACAAAACATAAAGAGCCAGCAGAACCCAAGAAAAAGCATTTAGAGCTATTAGAATCCAAGACAAAACATGAAGAGCCAACAGAACCCAAGAAAAAACATGAAGAGCCAGCAGAACCCAAGAAAAAACATGAAGAGCAATCAGAGTTCAAGATAAAACATGAACAGCTAGAAGAACCCAAGAAAAAGCATGAAGAGCTAGCAGAACCCAAGAAAAAGCATTTAGAGCCATTAGAATCCAAGACAAAACATGAAGAGCCAGCAGAACCCAAGAAAAAGCATTTAGAGCTATTAGAATCCAAGACAAAACATGAAGAGCCAACAGAACCCAAGAAAAAACATGAAGAGCCAGCAGAACCCAAGAAAAAACATGAAGAGCAATCAGAGTTCAAGATAAAACATGAACAGCTAGAAGAACCCAAGAAAAAGCCTGAAGAGCCATCAGAATCTAAGACAAAATATAAAGAGCCTGCAGAATCCAAGAAAAAGCATGAAGGAACAGTAGAACCCAATATAAGTCATGAAAAGCTAGTGGAATCAAATAAAAAGCAGGTAGAGCTATCAGAATCCAAGATAAAACATGAACAGCTAGCAGAACCCAAGAAAAAGCAGGTAGAGCAATCAGAACCCAAGAAAAAGCATTTAGAGCCATCAGAATCTAAGACAAAACATAAAGAGCCTGCAGAATCCAAGGAAAAGCATGAAGGAACAGTAGAACCCAAGAAAAGGCATAAAGAGCCAGTGGAACCCAATAAAAAGCAGGTAGAGCCATCAGAATCCAAGGCAAAACATAAAGATTCTGAGGAACCTAACACAAAGCATGAAGAGACGACAGAATCTAAGAAAGGGTATAAAGAGCCATCAGAATCCAAGATAAAACATGAACAGCTAGCAGAACCCAAGAAAAAGGAGGTAGAGCAATCAGAATCCAAGGTAAAACGTGAAGAGTCAGCGGAACCCAGGAAAAAGCATAAAGAGCCATCAGAACCAAAGAAAAAGCATTTAGAGCCATTAGACTCCAAGACAAAACATGAAGAGCCAGCAGAACCCAAGAAAAAACATGAAGAGCAATCAGAGTTCAAGATAAAACATGAACAGCTAGAAGAACCCAATAAAAAGCCTGAAGAGCCAGCAGAACCCAAGAAAAAGCATTTAGAGACATTAGAATCCAAGACAAAACATGAAGAGCCAGCAGAACCCAAGAAAAAACATGAAGAGCAATCAGAGTTCAAGATAAAACATGAACAGCTAAAAGATGCCAAGAAAAAGCATGAAGAGCCATCAGAACACAAGAAAAAGCATTTAGAGCCATTAGAACCCAATAAAAAATATGAAGAGCAATCAGAGTTCAAGATAAAACATGAACAGCTAAAAGAACCCAAGAAAAAGTATGAAGAGCTAGCAGAACCCAAGAAAAAGCATTTAGAGCCATTAGAATCCAAGACAAAACATGAAGAGCCAGCAGAACCCAAGAAAAAACATGAAGAGCAATCAGAGTTCAAGATAAAACATGAACAGCTAGAAGAACCCAAGAGAAAGCCTGAAGAGCCAGCAGAACCAAAAAAAAAGCATTTAGAGACATTAGAATCCAAGACAAAACATGAAGAGCCAACAGAACCCAATAAAAAGAAGGTAGAGCCATCAGAATCCAAGGCAAAGCATAAAGAGTCAGCGGAACCCAAGAAAAAGCATGAGGATCCAGCAGAACCCAAGAAAAAACATGAAGAGACAACAGGACCTAAGAAAAAACATGTAGAGCAATCAGAATCCAAGATAAAACATGAACAGCGAGCAGAATACAATAAAAGGCATGACGAGCTAGAAGAACCCAGGAAAAAGGATTTAGAGCCGTCAGAATTAAAGATAAAAAATGAAGAGCCAGTAGAATACAAGAAAACGCATGAAGGGAAAGTTGAACCCAAGATAAAGCATGAAGAGCCAGCAGAACTCAATAAAAAACACAACGTGCCAGCAGAACCCAGAATAAAACATGACTTGTCAATTAAATCTATGACAGGTAACAAGATACATTATTTGACAGTACCCAAAATGTATTTTTATGCAAACATTTTCCAAGATATATTGTAGATAGAAATTTACTCATAGTTTACTCATGCTTTATAGAGATCCCATTGAAAAAAGCATGAGGAAACAATTGAAGCCAACAAAAAGCAAGAATATCCAATGGAGCTCAAGAAATGTACAGTTGTAGCAAACGTCAGACAAACAGATATAATGCACTATCCTGACCCCACCCTGCACTATGTTAAAGAAAACACATGAAAATGTGTGCCTATATTTATCAGTTGAATTTCACTGTATGGTTTTTATTCAGCCACCACATGGCATCTGTGAGCAAATGCATTTATTTATAGTGTTCATTTAATTTAGAGATATCTCATTCAAATGACTCCTCTACAGCTAATCACTGCTGCAGTGGTTGACACTATCAGCTGTTTTACTTAACTGACAGAACCACTCTGTGTGCTGGATGGGATCCACACCGTGTCTTGTCTTGGGTGGCTGCTAGAGTTTATTAAACTTCAGAGGCCTCCCAACACAGAGTGCAACTTCCACCTGGTACGCAGAGCAGGACTGATAGTTAAGTAAAACTGTGGGCATAGGAACACAGTAGTAAATAGATTACGTCAGATTGAGTGGATATTTGCACTTATTTAAAAATATCCTTTAAAAAAAGAAAAACCTCTGTGGAGTCCCACCCTTTTGTTTTATAACCAACAAAGCTTAACTTGACAGCTGAGGACTAGTGTTGAGCGAACAGTTCGAGCATAGTTCGGGTCCGTACCGAATTTTGGGGTGTTCGTGACACGGACCCGAACCCAAACTTTTTCGTAAAAGTTCGGGTTCGGGTTCGTCGTTCGGCATGTATTTTGGCGCATTTTGAAAGGCTGCAAAGCAGCCAATCAACATGCATCATACTACTTGCCCTAAGATGCCATCGCAGCTATGCCTACTATTGGCAAGGCTGTGATTGGCCAAGTGCAGCATGTGACTCAGCCTCTTTATAAGCTTGTGCGCACGTCGGGACGTGCTCACTCCCGATGTGAATAGAACAGGGATAGACGCAGCTGATGCTAGGGCGAGAATAGGCAGGGATAATTGAATAACTGGAAGCAAATTTCTCTCCTCCACCTGTGATTCATCTGAACAACTGCAGCTGAGCTGCTTTTTTGATAGGGATTGGCTATTTTTAGAGTGGCCAGAGTGATTTTTCCATCCACATGTACCTGGGCTGACCGCCGGCCGCCATTTTGCGACTTGTAGTGCTGCAGCAGAAGCTGCCACAGTGTGCATTCCAAAGCTCCAAACAAGTCAGACATCTACACCTGGGATTCAGACCAATAGCGATTTAGCAGCACAGTCCAAGGCTATTTTTTTTAAAGGTTGTGCAGACCATTTTGTGGCACATGTTACTGGGCTGATAGGCGGCGGCCATCTTGGGACTAGTGCTGCAGCACAATCTCTCCCAACGTCCATTAATCACTTGTAATAGTGGTCTGTGCCATAGAAATCCTACATCAGGGACTTGGGTGTGCTTGTGTCACCCCTACTAATACCAGTCCACCTGTAATCCATACAGTGAAAAGCCATAAAGTATTCCAGTGAGGGAATTTTTTTTTTATTTAAAAAAGGCCAAGTTAGTTTATCTGGCGTTCAATATACTAGATACAGTTAGGCCTGCGTTTCATACATCTGGAATTAGCAAACTAATGTGCTGGGGTTGGGAAAACATATATGTACCCATACTAGATTCTGTCAAAGAAAGCGGTACTCACATATAACAGTCATTCCATCTGTAATCCATACAGTCAAAAGACTGAAAGTATTCCAGTGAGGGAATTTTTTTTATTTAAAAAAGGCCAAGTTAGTTTATCTGGCGTTCAATATACTAGATACAGTTAGGCCTGCGTTTCATACATCTGGAATTAGCAAACTAATGTGCTGGGGTTGGGAAAACATATATGTACCCATACTAGAATCTGTCAAAGAAAGCGGTACTCACATATAACAGTCATTCCATCTGTAATCCATACAGTCAAAAGACTGAAAGTATTCCAGTGAGGGGATTTTTTTTATTTAAAAAAGGCCAAGTTAGTTTATCTGGCGTTCAATATACTAGATACAGTTAGGCCTGCGTTTCATACATCTGGAATTAGCAAACTAATGTGCTGGGGTTGGGAAAACATATATGTACCCATACTAGAATCTGTCAAAGAAAGCGGTACTCACATATAACAGTCATTCCATCTGTAATCCATACAGTCAAAAGACTGAAAGTATTCCAGTGAGGGAATTTTTTTTATTTAAAAAAGGCCAAGTTAGTTTATCTGGCGTTCAATATACTAGATACAGTTAGGCCTGCGTTTCATACATCTGGAATTAGCAAACTAATGTGCTGGGGATGGGAAAACATATATGTACCCATACTAGAATCTGTCAAAGAAAGCGGTACTCACATATAACAGTCATTCCATCTGTAATCCATACAGTCAAAAGACTGAAAGTATTCCAGTGAGGGAATTTTTTTTATTTAAAAAAGGCCAAGTTAGTTTATCTGGCGTTCAATATACTAGATACAGTTAGGCCTGCGTTTCATACATCTGGAATTAGCAAACTAATGTGCTGGGGTTGAGAAAACATATATGTACCCATACTAGAATCTGTCAAAGAAAGCGGTACTCACATATAACAGTCATTCCATCTGTAATCCATACAGTCAAAAGACTGAAAGTATTCCAGTGAGGGGATTTTTTTTATTTAAAAAAGGCCAAGTTAGTTTATCTGGCGTTCAATATACTAGATACAGTTAGGCCTGCGTTTCATACATCTGGAATTAGCAAACTAATGTGCTGGGGTTGGGAAAACATATATGTACCCATACTAGAATCTGTCAAAGAAAGCGGTACTCACATATAACAGTCATTCCATCTGTAATCCATACAGTCAAAAGACTGAAAGTATTCCAGTGAGGGGATTTTTTTTATTTAAAAAAGGCCAAGTTAGTTTATCTGGCGTTCAATATACTAGATACAGTTAGGCCTGCGTTTCATACATCTGGAATTAGCAAACTAATGTGCTGGGGTTGGGAAAACATATATGTACCCATACTAGAATCTGTCAAAGAAAGCGGTACTCACATATAACAGTCATTCCATCTGTAATCCATACAGTCAAAAGACTGAAAGTATTCCAGTGAGGGGATTTTTTTTATTTAAAAAAGGCCAAGTTAGTTTATCTGGCGTTCAATATACTAGATACAGTTAGGCCTGCGTTTCATACATCTGGAATTAGCAAACTAATGTGCTGGGGTTGGGAAAACATATATGTACCCATACTAGAATCTGTCAAAGAAAGCGGTACTCACATATAACAGTCATTCCATCTGTAATCCATACAGTCAAAAGACTGAAAGTATTCCAGTGAGGGGATTTTTTTTATTTAAAAAAGGCCAAGTTAGTTTATCTGGCGTTCAATATACTAGATACAGTTAGGCCTGCGTTTCATACATCTGGAATTAGCAAACTAATGTGCTGGGGTTGGGAAAACATATATGTACCCATACTAGAATCTGTCAAAGAAAGCGGTACTCACATATAACAGTCATTCCATCTGTAATCCATACAGTCAAAAGACTGAAAGTATTCCAGTGAGGGGATTTTTTTTATTTAAAAAAGGCCAAGTTAGTTTATCTGGCGTTCAATATACTAGATACAGTTAGGCCTGCGTTTCATACATCTGGAATTAGCAAACTAATGTGCTGGGGTTGGGAAAACATATATGTACCCATACTAGAATCTGTCAAAGAAAGCGGTACTCACATATAACAGTCATTCCATCTGTAATCCATACAGTCAAAAGACTGAAAGTATTCCAGTGAGGGGATTTTTTTTATTTAAAAAAGGCCAAGTTAGTTTATCTGGCGTTCAATATACTAGATACAGTTAGGCCTGCGTTTCATACATCTGGAATTAGCAAACTAATGTGCTGGGGTTGGGAAAACATATATGTACCCATACTAGAATCTGTCAAAGAAAGCGGTACTCACATATAACAGTCATTCCATCTGTAATCCATATAGTCAAAAGACTGAAAGTATTCCAGTGAGGGGATTTTTTTTATTTAAAAAAGGCCAAGTTAGTTTATCTGGCGTTCAATATACTAGATACAGTTAGGCCTGCGTTTCATACATCTGGAATTAGCAAACTAATGTGCTGGGGTTGGGAAAACATATATGTACCCATACTAGAATCTGTCAAAGAAAGCGGTACTCACATATAACAGTCATTCCATCTGTAATCCATACAGTCAAAAGACTGAAAGTATTCCAGTGAGGGGATTTTTTTTATTTAAAAAAGGCCAAGTTAGTTTATCTGGCGTTCAATATACTAGATACAGTTAGGCCTGCGTTTCATACATCTGGAATTAGCAAACTAATGTGCTGGGGTTGGGAAAACATATATGTACCCATACTAGAATCTGTCAAAGAAAGCGGTACTCACATATAACAGTCATTCCATCTGTAATCCATACAGTCAAAAGACTGAAAGTATTCCAGTGAGGGGATTTTTTTTATTTAAAAAAGGCCAAGTTAGTTTATCTGGCGTTCAATATACTAGATACAGTTAGGCCTGCGTTTCATACATCTGGAATTAGCAAACTAATGTGCTGGGGTTGGGAAAACATATATGTACCCATACTAGAATCTGTCAAAGAAAGCGGTACTCACATATAACAGTCATTCCATCTGTAATCCATACAGTCAAAAGACTGAAAGTATTCCAGTGAGGGGATTTTGCTTATAAAAAATAATATATTTCATTGTGGTGCGAGTTGAATCGCAACAATGAAGAAAAATACTATTAAGGGACGAGGACGCGGTCGTGGTGGTGTCCGTGGAGCCTCTGTTGCTGGTAGAGGACGTGGCCGTTCGGCCCCAGGCGCACACAGTAGGGAACGAACTCCCTCAACTAGCCGGCAGAATGTACCGCAATATCTCGTGGGGCCCAATGCCGCTCTTAGGATGGTAAGGCCTGAGCAGGTACAGTCATTAATCGATTGGGTGGCCGACAGTGCTTCCAGCACGTTCACCACATGGTCTTCCACCCAGTCTTCTGCGGAAAGCGCACAGGTGGCACCTGAAAACCAAGCCCATCAGTCTGTCACATCACCCCCAAGCATATCAGGGAAACGGTCTGAGCCACAAGTTATGCAGCAGTCTCTTCTTCTGTTTGAAGACTCTGCTTCCAGGGTTTCCCAGGGGCGTCCACCTAGCCCTTCCCCAGTGGAGGAAGACATACCATGCACTGACGCACAACCACTTATGTCTCCAGATGAAGAGGACATGGGAATACCACCACAGCAGAGTCACCGACTCTCTGATGATGACGAAACACAGGTGCCCACTGCCGCGTCTTTTTGCAGTGTGCAGACTGAACAGGAGGAGGTCAGGGAGGGAGACTGGGTGGAAGACGATGCAGAGGACGATGAGGTCTTAGACCCCACATGGACTGAAGGTCGTGGCGATGACTTTCACAGTTCAGAGGAAGAGGTAGTGGTGAGACCGAGACAACAGCGAAGCCAAAGAGGGAGCAGGGGGCCAAAGCAGACGAGCCGCCGCCCCCAGAGTTCGCCTGCTACTGGACATCGCCAACAGGGACCCAGCCCCACAAAGGCAGCTTCAAAGAGTTCCCTGGCATGGCACTTCTTTAAACAATGTCCTACCGACAAGACCCGAGTGACTTGCACGCTCTGCCATCAGAGCCTGAGGCGAGGCATTAACGTTCTGAAACTCAGCACAACCTGCATGACCAGGCATCTACATGCAAAGCATGAACTGCAGTGGGGTACACACCTTAAAAACCAGGCACTCGCTGAGGCTCCCCCTGCTCCCTCTACCGCTGCTGCCTCGGCTTCCGCCTCGAGAGGAATGTTGCCACCTGCCGAGCAGCAAACAGAGGATGTGCCACCGACACCACCACCACCGCCACCGTCAACTAGCGTCTCCACTATATCACACAGCAGCGTTCAGCTCTCAATATCTCAAACCTTAGAGAGGAAGCGCAAATTCACCCCGAGTCACCCTCGAGCCCTTGGCCTGAACGCCAGCATTTCTAAACTGCTGGCCTTTGAAATGCTGTCATTCCGGCTGGTGGACACAGACAGCTTCAAACAGCTGATGGCCATGGCTGTCCCGCAGTATGTGGTTCCCAGCCGCCACTACTTCTCCAAGACAACCGTGCCTTCCCTGCACATGCAAGTGTCCGATAAAATCAAGTGTGCACTGCGCAACGCCATTTGTGGCAAGGTCCACCTAACCACAGATACGTGGACCAGTAAGCACGGCCAGGGACGCTATATCTCACTAACTGCACACTGGATGAATGTAGTGGCGGCTGGGCCCCCGGCGGACAGTTCCTTGGCGCACGTCCTTCCGCCCCCTAGGATCGCAGGGCATCATTCTCTGCCTCCTGTAGCCTCCTCCTCCTACTCGGCTTCCTCCTCCACTGCTTCCACCAGCTCATCCGGTCAGCCACACACCTTCACCACCAACTTCAGCACAGCCCGGGGTAAACGTCAGCAGGCCATTCTGAAACTCATATGTTTGGGGGACAGGCCCCACAGCGCAAAGGAGTTGTGGCGGGGTATTGAACAACAGACCGACGAGTGGTTTCTGCCGGTGGGCCTCAAGCCAGGCCTGGTGGTATGCGATAATGGGCGAAATCTCGTGGCAGCTCTGGGACTAGCCGGTTTGACGCACATCCCTTGCCTGGCGCATGTGCTGAACTTGGTGGTGCAGAGGTTCATTCACCACTACCCCAACATGTCAGAGCTGCTGCATAAAGTGCGGGCCGTCTGTGCGCGCTTCCGCCGTTCACATCCTGCCGCTGCTCGCCTGTCTGCGCTACAGCGGAACTTCGGCCTTCCCGCTCACCGCCTCATATGCGACGTGCCCACCCGGTGGAACTCCACCTTGCACATGCTGGAGAGACTGTGCGAGCAGCAGCAGGCCATAGTGGAGTTTCAGCTGCAGCACGCTCGCGTCAGTCGTACTGCCGAACAGCACCACTTCACCACCAATGATTGGGCCTCCATGCGAGACCTGTGTGCCCTGCTGCGCTGTTTCGAGTACTCCACCAACATGGCCAGTGGCGATGACACTGTTATCAGCGTTACAATACCACTTCTATGTCTCCTTGAGAAAACACTTAGGGCAATGATGTTAGAGGAGGTGGCCCAGGTGGAGGAGGAGGAGGAGGATGAGGGCTCGTTTCTAACACTTTCGGGCCAGTCTGTTCGAAGTGGCTCAGAGGGAGGTTTGTTTAAGCAGCAGAGGACAGGTTCACAAGTCGCCAGCCAAGGCACTGTACTGGAGGACGAGGAGGATGAGGAGGAGGAGGTGGAGGGGGACGAGGATGACGCAAGTTCACAGCGGGGTGGCAGCCCAGGCCCATCACTGGTGCGTGGCTGGGGGGATACGGTGGACGATGACGATACGCCTCCCACAGAGGACAGCTTGTCCTTACCCATGGGTAGCCTGGCCCACATGAGCGAATATATGCTCCAATGCCTGCGCAACGACAGCAGAGTTGCCCACGTTTTAACGTGTGCAGACTACTGGGTGGCCACCCTGCTGGATCCCCGGTATAAAGACAATGTGCCCACTTTAATTCCTGAACTGGAGCGCGACCGTAAGATGCGCGAGTACAAGCGCACGCTGATAGAGGCGCTCTTGAGAGCATTCCCACATGTCACAGGGGAACAGGTGGAAGGTGAAGGCAGAGGAGTGGCAAGAGGTCGCCAACGCAGCTGTGTCACGGCCAGCTCATCTGAGGGCAGGGTTAGCATGGCAGAAATGTGGAAAAGTTTTGTCTCCACGCCACAGCTATCTGCACCGACACCTGATACGGAACGTGTTAGCAGGAGGCAGCATTTCACTAACATGGTTGAACAGTATGTCTGCACACCCCTCCACATCCTGACGGATGGTTCGGCCCCATTCAACTACTGGGTTTCGAAATTGTCCACGTGGCCAGAGTTAGCATGTTATGCCTTGGAGGTGCTTTCCTGCCCGGCGGCCAGCGTTTTATCTGAACGCGTATTCAGCACGGCAGGGGGCGTCATTACTGACAAGCGCAGCCGCCTGTCCACAGCCAACGTGGACAAGCTGACCTTCATAAAGATGAACCAGGCATGGATCCCACAGGACCTGTCCCTCCCTTGTGCAGAGTAGTCCTTATTAACTGCCTAAAACATGTCTTGTTGTGCTACGGGCCACTTCTTTATTTCATACAAATTTTATGAAACCCACAGTTGAATGAAACTCTTCTCTGTCTGGGCGCCGGGGCCTAACCAGATGAAAGTGGCCGGTTAAACTAACGGGTGACATGAAGCCATAACCTCTGCCATGCTACCTCTGTCTTCTGTCTGGGTGCTGAGGCCTAAGTAAAATAAAGCGGTCTTCTGCTGTGCTGGGGGATATGAAGCTAATCTCTGACCTCTCTCCTCTGTCTGGGTCCAAAGGCCTAAATCACTGAAAGAGGCCTTCTCCTGTGGTGTGTGATATGATGCCAGAATATGTGCTGTGGGGCCTCTCTCCTCTTCCTGGGTGCAGGGGTCAAATAAACTAAATTGTGGCCTACTCCTGTGGTGGTTGATATGATGCCTGATTCTCTGATGTGGAACCTCTCTCCTCTGTTTGGGTGAAGGGGTCAAAGTAACTAAATGGTGGCTTCTCCTGTGGTGGCTGATATGATGCCAGAATATGTGCTGTGGTGCCTCTCTCCTCTTCCTGGGTGCAGGGGTCAAAGTAACTAAATGGTGGCTTCTCCTGTGGTGGCTGATATGATGCCAGAATATGTGCTGTGGGGCCTCTCTCCTCTTCCTGGGTGCAGGGGTCAAAGTAACTCAATGGTGGCTTCTCCTGTGGTGGCTGATATGATGCCAGAATATGTGCTGTGGTGCCTCTCTCCTCTGTCTGGGTCCAAAGGCCTAAATCACTGAAAGAGGCCTTCTCCTGTGGTGTGTGATATGATGCCTGAATATGTGCTGTGGTGCCTCTCTCCTCTTCCTGGGTGCGGGGGTCAAAGTAACTCAATGGTGGCTTCTCCTGTGGTGGCTGATATGATGCCAGAATATGTGCTGTGGTGCCTCTCTCCTCTTCCTGGGTGCGGGGGTCAAAGTAACTCAATGGTGGCTTCTCCTGTGGTGGCTGATATGATGCCAGAATATGTGCTGTGGGGCCTCTCTCCTCTTCCTGGGTGCAGGGGTCAAAGTAACTCAATGGTGGCTTCTCCTGTGGTGGTTAGTATGATGCCAGAATATGTGCTGTGGGGCCTCTCTCCTCTTCCTGGGTGCAGGGGTCAAAGTAACTCAATGGTGGCTTCTCCTGTGGTGGCTGATATGATGCCAGAATATGTGCTGTGGTGCCTCTCTCCTCTGTCTGGGTCCAAAGGCCTAAATCACTGAAAGAGGCCTTCTCCTGTGGTGTGTGATATGATGCCTGAATATGTGCTGTGGTGCCTCTCTCCTCTTCCTGGGTGCGGGGGTCAAAGTAACTCAATGGTGGCTTCTCCTGTGGTGGCTGATATGATGCCAGAATATGTGCTGTGGTGCCTCTCTCCTCTTCCTGGGTGCGGGGGTCAAAGTAACTCAATGGTGGCTTCTCCTGTGGTGGCTGATATGATGCCAGAATATGTGCTGTGGGGCCTCTCTCCTCTTCCTGGGTGCGGGGGTCAAAGTAACTCAATGGTGGCTTCTCCTGTGGTGGCTGATATGATGCCAGAATATGTGCTGTGGTGCCTCTCTCCTCTTCCTGGGTGCAGGGGTCAAAGTAACTAAATGGTGGCTTCTCCTGTGGTGGTTGATATGATGCCTGATTCTCTGCTGTGAAACCTCTCTCCTCCATCTGGGTGTAGGGGTCAAAGTCTTTTAAAGTCGCCTTCTCCTGTGCTGATTGATATAAAGCTGATGGTTGTGCCATCTGACATGGTTGCCAGGGTCTGATTCAATGGGGGCCTACTCCTGTGGTGGGTGATCTAAATGCCTGATTCTCTGCTGTGAAACCTCTCTCCTCCGTCTGGGTGTAGGGGTCAAAGTCTTTCAAAGTCGCCTTCTCCTGTGCTGATTGATATGAAGCTGATGGTTGTGCCATCTGACATGGTTGCCGGGGTCCCATTAAATTGGGGCCTACTCCTGTGGTGGGTGATCTAAATGCCTGATTCTCTGCTTTGAAACCTCTCTCCTCCGTCCGGGTGTAGGGGTCAAAGTCTGTCAAAGTCGCCTTCTCCTGTGCTGATTGATATAAAGCTTATGCTTGTGCCATCTGACATGGTTGCCGGGGTCTGATTCAATGGTGGCCTACTCCTGTGGTGGGTGATCTAAATGCCTGATTCTCTGCTGTGTAACCTCTCTCCTCCGTCTGGGTGTAGGGGTCAAAGTAACTAAATGGTGGCCTACTCCTGTGGTGGGTGATATGATGCCTGGTTCTCTGCTGTGGGACCTCTCTCCTTTGTCTGGGTGCTGTGGTCAAAATAATAGTAAGTGACCTTCTCCATTGGTGGGTGACTTGAAGCCTGATTCTGTGCTATGGGACCTCACTCCAATTAATATTGTTTAATTTTTATTTATTTTATGTTAACTCATCATTTCCCTATCTACATTTGTTTGCAGGGGATTTAACTACATTTTGCTGCCTTTTGCAGCCCTCTAGCCCTTTCCGGGTGTGTTTTACAGCCTTTTTAGTGCCCAAAAGTTCGCGTCCCCATTGACTTCTATGGGGTTCGGGTTCGAGATGAAGTTCGGGTCGAGTTCGGATCCCGAACCCGAACATTTTTCGAAAGTTCGGCCGAACTCGTCGAACCCGAACATCCAGGTGTTCGCTCAACTCTACTGAGGACTGACCTCAGAATGGGAAGGTCCTTGGTTATTGGCCTCTTCCACCCTAAAAATATTAGCCGGAAGCCACCTCAGAAGTGAACCATTACATTAGATGGTCCTCTGAAGAAGGCAACCTGGTTGTTCTTGGCACCCCTGAGGTGTTATGTAGTGAGGTAGTAGGGGGTTCCATTTCTTTCCTGGGAAGGAAAAAACCTCAATGGCTGACACTGAGACCCAGTGATAATAATGAAGAGGTGTCTGTCACACACTTCCATGACTAATGCAGCAATAAATTGTAAAAATAAAAAAAAAACTTCAGTGGCAATTTCTTTAATACAGCATTTTTTAAGGGGTGAAAATTATTTTTTTCACTTGGTCTTTATTAAAAATATTGAGCCGTTCTGTCACAAAGGGTTTAACTGTTTCTCTGTCTGTGTGCGTCCTACTTTCACTTTGTGCTGGTCATCTAATAAACCTTATCTCTAAATTACTAAAAGGTCATAAACAGTTATTTAAGCCAGATTCTTATCAGTAAGATAAGGATTGAGCTTTGATGAGTGTTTATAAGGTCTGAGAACAGAGATAAGGAGCCTGTAAACTCCCTGCCTGATGGAGCAGAGAGAAAATTCAGATTCTGCTAGTAGAGCATCTCTGCTCTGTACAGAGAAAAAGGAGATTTTTAATAAAGACCTATTGAAAAAATGATTTTTAGCTCATGATAAGAAAAATGCTCCCAAAGGTGTACATAGCCTTTAAATAAACACTCCTTGGTTCCAACCATTTTATTAAACAAATACATTCCACAGCATTTTGATATAATACAATGATTTTAATATAATCCATTTAAGAGCAGTACCTGTAAAAAACAGAAGCACACACAAAAAGTAGAAAAACAACAAACCTTTCATACTCAACTGGTTTCCTTGTGAACTTCACGGAGCTTCTTCATCAGGCACTATTACAGTACCTTACAATAAGACCAGGGTTACACATTGTGGCTCTCTAAGGCCATTGCATAACAGCAACATGGCCAAAATGTGTATACTTGGCCTTTTCCTCACCCCTCCACAACAGTTTATAACTGATGCAGACACTTAATAAACAGATCATATTTACTGGGATAAATATATCTGTCATTTTACTTAGGCTTGTTTCAAAGCTGCATTAAGCAAATCCGACAGGCCGTTCCAGCTGGGAATAGCCTGCTTGATCAATTACTGTCATGCACCGCCGGAATTCCGTCCTGACGGCCATACAGGATCGTGGCCGTGTCTCGGAAACCCTAACATAGTAACATAGTTTATAAGACCGAAAAAAGACATCTGTCAATCCAGTTCAGCCTGTTATCCTGCAAGTTGATCCAGAGAAAGGCAAAAAAAATAAACCCCTGTGAGGTAGAAGCCAATTTTACTCACTTAAGGGGAACACCAGTTCGGCTCGAGTCTCCTCCTCCTCACTATAATGCCGTAGCCATGTTGGTTACTGGCATTACAGTGATTGGGCGGCCGGAACGCGTCAGAACACGTAGTTTGGCCAGTCTTAGTCAGGGAGAGCTGTGCTGTAGAATGGACAGATAGTGTAGAAAATTGAATTAGATTTCTTTGTTAGGCAGGGTTGGTGTTAGAGACCCAAAGTCCTTTTAAGGACTATTGTTGCATCTGGCAGCAATATATATTATTAGCGCAACCTGCGCTAAATTGCGTGTAATTGTTAGAGGCCCAAAAGTACTTTTAAGGTCTATTGTTGTATCTGGCAGCAATATATATTTTTAGCGCAACCTGCGCTAAATAGCTTGCAATTGTTTGGCCACTGCAGACAGCAACATTATCTGCGCTACATCTCCTGTATAACGTTTGTGCAGCCTAAAAATATCTGTGACATCCAGTGTACTTTTTCCGTAGACAGTGTCCGCTACGTACAGTGACATTACCTGCGCTACATCACCTGTATAACGTTTGCGCATCCTAAAAATATCTGTGAGATTCAGTGTACTTATTCCGTAAACGGTGTCCACTGTGGACAGTTACATTACCTGCGCTACATCTCCTGTATAACGTTTGCACATCCTAAATATCAGTGACATTCAGTTTAATTGCATACACTTGCAAAACCTGCCCTAGTGTACATGTGACATACTTGCAAGCATATATACCATTTAATATGCAGAAGGCGAGCATTAAGGGATGGGGAAGTGGCCGTGCTGGGCGCAGTGAAACTATGCCTGCTGCAAGAGCACAAAAAACACACTCATCCATGATACCTAGTTTCATGTCCCAGTTTTCAAGGCGGCGCAGGACGCCACTCTCCAAGTCACACCAGTGCGACCAGGTGGTCGGTTGGATTGCAGCAGATGATGCTTCCAGCCGGTTAAGCACCAGGGTGGTGTCTTCCACAATGTCCAGTCTCAGTAGCCAAAAGTCTGGTCAACAGAATCCTCACCCTGATCCTCTTTTCTCCCATCATGGAGAGTCTTGCTAAACAAGTGATCCCACACTTGGATATTTCGAGGAGCTCTTTTGATCGCCATTCCTTGATTTGGGCCTCTCGCCAAGCCCGCTTGAAGAGGGACATGAGGAGATTGTGCGCACCGATGCCCAAACTCTTGAGCATCCACAGTCACAAGAAGATGACAGTGGGGAACGGCAATTAGTGTTTCACGAGGTGGATGATGATGATGAGATACAGTTGCCAATTAGTCAACGTCATTTAGTGTCTCAAGAGTTTGATGATGAGGATGAGACACAGTTGTCAATAAGTGAGGTTGTTGTTAGGTCAACAAGTCAGGATGATGACCAGAGTGAGGAAGTGGAAGAAGAGGTGGTGGACGATGAAATCATGGACCCAACCTGGGAAGGTGGCAAGCCGAGCGAGGACAGCAGTACAGAGGGGGAGAGATCCGCAGCACAGCAACAAGCTGGAAGAGGCAATGGGGTGGCAAAAGGGAGAAGGCGGGCCACAACAAACAGGCCTGCAACTGTTCCCTGGAGCACCATCTTGCAGCAATCTCCCTTGCCAAGGGCTAGGTGTTCCGCAGTCTGGTCCTTTTTTGAGGAAAGTGCGGATGATAAAATAATTGTCATCTGCAACATGTGCCATACCAAAATGAGCAGGGGTGTGAACACTACCAACCTCAACACCACCACTAGCATGAGCCGCCACATGGCATCAAAGCACCCTAATAGGTGGGTCGAACACCTGGGTACACAATCAGTGTCTGCGGGTCACACCACTACCTCCTCTTCCCCTGTGTTACATGCTGGCCAAGCCCCTGTCCAAGACGCACCTGGACCTTCACAAGCACCATCAGATAACACATCCTCTTATGTGTCAAAGCGCAGCGTACAGATGTCCATACCCCAGGCTTTTGAACGCATGCGCAAATACCCAGCTACCCACCCACAGACCCCCCCTTCTCCTCCTCCATTTTCACCTTTGAATTCTCATCTTGCAGCACCAGTCAGTCATCAGTCAGTAGCAGGAAGCAGTGTAGCACTGCAGAGGGGAAGCAGCAACAGGTTGTGCTGAAACTAATATGTTTAGGTGACAAACAGCACACCGCCACAGAGCGGCAGGGTATAAGCTGTGGCTCTCGCCATTCAACCTAGAACCAGGCATGGTTGTGTCTGATAATGGCCATAACTTGGTGGCGGCTTTGGAGCTCGGCAAGCTCACACACATACCATGCCTAGTCCACGTGTTCAACTTAGTGGTTCAGCGGTTTCTGAAAACCTACCCCAATTTGCCTGAGCTACTGGTGAAGGTGTGCCACGTATTTGCCCATTTCCGAAAGTCATCTACAGCTGCCACCGGTCTGGCAACGCTGCAGCAGCGCTTGCAATTTCCAGCTCACCGACTGTTGTGCGACATGAGCATGCGCTGGAACTCCACGTTCCAAATGTTGGCCATGCTTTGTGAGCAGCAGAGGGCAGTAGTAAAATACCAGCTGCAACATTGTCGTCGCCTTTACATTCAGCTTCCGCTGTTCACAATCGATGAGTGGGCATTGATGTCTGACCTCTGTGAGGTTTTACCCAACTTTGAGGAATCAACACAGATGGTGAGCGGTGATTCCGCTATTATCAACGTAACAATCCCACTTCTGTGTCTACTAAAATGCTTGCTGCTCACAATGAAGGTGGATGCTTTGCATGTGGAACAGGTGGAAATGGGAGAAGACAGTACATAGGGTGATAGCCAGACAACCCTCAGTTCGTCTTCTCAGCGCGAATTGGATGATGATGAAGAGGAGAAGGAGGAGCAGGAGACGGTTGCCTCCGCTACAGAGGGTAGTACCCATAGCAGGTTTATTCCATCTGTTCAGGGTGTATGGGCCAAAGAGGAGAAAGAGGATGAGGAGATTGAGAGTCATCCTCCTAATAAGGACAGCGAAGTCTTGTCTATTGGGACTCTGGCACACATGGCTGACTTTGTTATGCTGCCTTTACCGTGACTCTCGTGTTATACGCATTTTGGCCAACAACGATTACTGGTTGTTCACCCTTCTCGACCCCCGCTATAAAGAGAACTTCTCATCTCTCATTCCTGTGGTGGAGAGGACTAGCAAAATGGTGCAATACCAGAAGGTCCTTGTGGAAAAATTTCTCCAAAAATTTCCAGCTGACAACGCTGGCAGTAGAGTACGTAGGTCCTTGTGCAACCGAGGAGGGGAGACGAGGGGAACACACAGCAGTTCCAACAGAGGCAAGACAACATTCTCCAAGGCCTGGGACAGTTCATGACAGCCCGCCAGCAAACTCACCCTGATGTGCGGCCTAGTGTCACAAGGATAGAAAAGTTTTGGAAGATGGTGAAGGAGTACGTAGCATAATAATCCCTCTGTATCTTATAACTATTGGGTGTCCAAGCTGGACACATGGCACGAACTGGCACTCTACGCCTTGGAGGTGCTGGCCTGCGCTGCCGCCAGCGTTTTGTCAGAGCGGGTATTAAGTGCTGCTGGGGGCATAATAACTGATAAGCGTATCCAATTGTCAACTGAAAATGCTGGTTGACTGTTATCAAAATGAACAAGGCCTGCATTGCCCCTGACTTCTCTACTCCACCAGAGGAAAGCGGCTGAACATAAAGGCACTTTAAATGTGGCTTTTATAGTGTATTGAATACACTGTAATCCCATGCCCACCTTCCACCACAAAAAAGGGTATATGATTCAATCTTCCTTTTCTCGTCCTCCTCCTCCATCATATCAACATGCTTATTAGGCTGCCCTCACTCCTAATGTTTTAGAGGTTCAGCTCAGCAGCAGGCCCTCAACCATAATATTTTCGATGGTCAGCTCAGCAGCAGGCCCTCAACCATAATTTTTTCGATGGTCAGCTCAGCAGCAGGCCCTCAACCATAATTTTTTCGATGGTCAGCTTAGCAGCAGGCCCTAAACCATAATTATTTCCATGGTCAGATCAGCAGCAGGCCCTCAACCATAATTTTATCGATTATCAGATCAGCAGTAGGCACTTGCCCCTAATGTTTTAGAGAGTCAGCTCAGCAGCAGACTCTCAACCATAATTTTGTTGATGGTCAGCTCAGTAGTAGGCCCTCGCCAAGCAATCATATTTTTTCAAGTGTGTGTATGATGCTCTCTTTTATGTGTAATAAAGGGTGTATTGGAGTGCCGGTTTATTGTAGTTTTTGCCAGCCCTTTCACTCAGTCCCCATTTAAATGCTTTCTTTTTGTTATTTATTGCTTTCTTTACAATTCTATTTATCCACATAGTTTTTTTCTTGTTCCTTACACTTTTATTCCCATAAGGTATGTACCTCTCACAATTAGAGTTTAGGATTGCTTCTAAAAATATCCCATTTTGTTTCTGTATTTTTATTTTTGAGGACTTTGTCCCAGTTAGTTAGGCCAATTGCCTCTCTTAGGTGGCTAAATTTAGCTTTTTTGAAGTTTGGAATTTTTGATCTTCCCTGAAGAAACACTCTTTTGAATGACAGTTGGAAGGTTATTATTTTATGGTCACTATTTCCCAAGTGTCCCTCCACCTGCACATCTGTTGTTCTGCCAGGTCTATTGGTTAATACTAAGTCCAGTATAGTTGAATCCTGTATCAGTTGCCAAGAACCTGTTTCCTTTATGAGTTCTACAGGTTTCAGTTTCACAGTCTTTGTCTGGGTAGTTGAAGTCCCCCATAATAACTATTTCATTATGATTTGCCGCCTCATCTATCTCCTTTAGGCCTCATGCAATTACCATTTCGATTTTTGCGGTACGCAAATTGTGGATCTGCAAAACACGTAATCCCCCCGTGTGCCTTCCGCAATTTGCGGAATGGAAAAGGTGGCCCATTTTAGAAATGCCTATTCTTGTCTGCAAAATGGACAAGAATAGGACATGTTATATTTTTTTTTGCGGGGCCACAGAACAGAGCAACGGATGCGGATAGCACAAGGAGTGCTGTCTGCATCTTTTGCGGCCCCATTGAAGTGAATGGGTCTGCACCGGAGCCGCAAAAACTGCAGCTCGGATGCGGACCAGAACAACGGTCATGTGCATGAGGCCTTAGTAGTAGATTTTCTGTGGATATATGAGGTGGCTTATAATAAACTCCTTTTTAGTATTTTATTTTTGTTTTTGCCTCCATATATTTCTACCCACAGTGACCTGACGTATTTATGTCCCTCACTTATATCTTGGGCTTTAGACAGCACTTTATATAAAGGCAAACCCCTGCCCCTCTCCGGTTTTGACGATCCTTTCTAAACAGACTGTCACCCTGTAAGTTAACTGCCCAGTCATAGCTATCATCCAGCCATGTCTCAGTTATTCCCACTAAGCCATAGTACATACAATTGAGAAGTTTATGTATATTTTTTACCCTACACGTTTCCTTATGAACTGTTCTAGTCCCTCCTTCCATTCCTCCCCCATTTTCATTACCTTGCCCCAGGTCTCTATTTTACCCTCTATAATGTAATTATCCTCCCCCCAGTCCATAGTTTAAACACTCCGCCAACTTTCTAGCAATCTTCTCTCCCCAAACAGCTGCACCTTCCCCATTGAGGTGCAGCCCATCCCTGTAGCCGACAGAGAAGTCGGCCTAGTTCTCCAGGAACCCAAACCCCTCCTTCCTACACCAGTTCTTGAGCCACTTGTTAGCCTCCCTAACCTCCCACTGCGATTCTTGTGTGGCTCGTGGTACAGGTAGTATTTTGGAAAACACTGCCTTTGAGGTCCTTGCCCTAAGCTTGGGACTTAAATCCCTAAAATCGTTTTTAAGGACTCTCCACCTACCTCTAAATTTGTCATTGGTTCCAATATGGTCCATGACTGCTGAATCTTTGTTAGCCCCTCCCAGTAATCTGTCAACCTGATCCGCGATATGTTGAACTCGAGCGCCAGGAAGACAACACAGCATTCGAGGATCCCATTCTTTGTGACAGATTGCCCTATCTGTACCCCTAATAATTGAGTCTCCCACTACCAACACCTGTCTGGCCTGCCTTGCTCTCCTGGTCCCCTGCTTTCTGGAGCTGACATTCCCCTGACTGGCAGAGGAAGTGTCTTGCTGCAGCAGTGCTCTCCCTGAACTGACACCCCCACCCCCCATTCTGCCAAACTTGCAAACCTGTTGGGGTGTATTAGATCAGGAATAGCCTCCCTGGCACTTTTCCCTCTATCCTGCTTTCTAAATGTTATCCAGCTACCTAACTCACTTTCCTGAGCCTTCATGCTACCACCTTCCCTCGCATCTACCCCATAGAGTGCTTGCAAAGTGAACAGCATTTTTTCTTCCAAATTGCCAAAGCTTCTCAGTGTTGAAACTCGTTTAGATACATGATGTGCAATTCCAAATGAGCAATTTTCTCACATGTTGAACAAAGATATGTACCCTCAAACGGCTGTTCCAGGACTTCATACATTAGACAAAATATGCACAGGACTTTGCTGTCAATAATGGAAGACATAATAATGGGGATTATGCAAGAAAATAGAAAAAATATAATACAGTGCAGTGATATAAAACTGATTTAGTGTAGTCCCCTCCTAAAGTCACTTAATCTAAAGTTACACACTTAATACAAACACACATTTGAAAATGCTCACAAACTCGCTTTGTTTGTCTGCTTGTATAAGTGGTGCTCCCAAACAACTTCAAACCAGACTGCTTTTTTTCCCTCTATAAGTAAGGCTACATGCACACGGCCGTATGTGTTTTGCGTTCCTCAATTGCGGATCCGCAAAAAAAAGAATGACGTTCCGTATGGCATCCGTTTTTTTTGGCGGATCCTATCCTTGTCTGCAAACTAGAAAAAAATAGGACATGCACTATTTTTTTGGCGGTGCAACGGAACGGACATTCTGATGCGGACAGCACACGGTGTGCTGTCCGCGTTTTTTGTGGACCCATTGAAATGAATGGGTCCGCATCCTATCTGCAAAAGAAACGGAACGGACACGGAAACAAACAACGTTCGTGTGCATGTAGCCTAAAACAGTTGATTGTTGTGTGTGTGCAAGGGGGGTGCAGCAGTGATCAGCTGTTGTCTGTTAGATGAGGAGTAGGCCAATTATCAGTTGTTTTACTTACAGTATGTCAGCTGCTCAGTGTGTGGGATGGGAGCAGCACTATTTTGGGTGGCTACTACAATTGAATGAACTTTAGCAGCTGGCCAACATAGGGAGAGATCTATAATTGCCCTTGTGCCAGAAAAGTGGCTTTAAAAAGTTGCAAGCTGTGTTTGTGGCTTTTAAAATTTTCCTTTTTTGGAAAAAAAAGGTATGTCTCAATTTTTACATTATTTTTCCAAAAGGGGGCATTGCAAAGGTGGGAAATGGTTGTGCTCAACTGTTGAGACAAATTATCTTCATTTACACATCATAAATTTGGCACATCCACTGGCATTGCAGAGACTATAACACAAATAGTATGGCTCCTGATCGACACCCAGAGTAGTTCTGTCAGTTAAAGGTGTATTCTAGTTTTTATTTTATATTTGTATTTGTTTATATAATAGAAAATCACACAATTTTGTAATATACACATATTTAAAATCTGCATACATACCTTTCATGGCTTAACTAAGGCTTCGTTCACATCACCGTTCAGGCTTTCCATTCTCCTGCTCCATTTAGGAGCAGGAGAACGGAAAGGACGGAAAAGGCCCATAACTGAGCCAAAAGGAGCCCTAAGGACCCCATAGACTATAATGGGGTCTGTTATGTTTCCGCTCAGAAGATGATTTTGAAACGGAGACAAAAATCCTGCATGCACAACTTTTGTCTCCGCTCCAAAATCATCATATGAGCGGAAACATAATGGACCCCATTATAGTTGAAAGAAACATAAAGAGCCAAAAGAACCCAAGATAAAACATAAATTGTCAGCAAAAATTAAGAAAGGTAAACACCCCAACTTTTTTCCATGATGTAGGAGGGGTGTTCAATAAGTTATTTAACTGAATATGAAACCAATTTACTACTTTTCAATGTAATCCCCCTTGACTTCAACACTTATTCCACTTCACCTCCAGTGATAGGATGCCCTCAGAATAGAAGGAGACTTCTTGCTGCTGCAGGAACCCAATTACAGCCTCTTTGACTGCATTATCATCAGGAAATCGTTACCCAAGCAAACATTTCTTCAGGTTCCAGGAGCCAAGTCTGGACTGTAGGGTGAACAATTAAGGTCCATGAAGCTGCATTCCCTGATAGTAGCTTGTGATTTGTAAGACTTGTGAGCTGACACATTGTTATGAAGCAGCAAAACGCCAGCCAACAATTTCTCTTGGTGTTTCTCTTTGATTGCCTCATTTAATGCCTTCATTGTTGAAGCATAGGTGTCTCCAGTAATTGTCTTGTGTGGCATGAATTCTAGTAATAAAAAAGTGTTCTGTATTCCAAAAATGGTTGCCATGATCCTTATAGCTAACTGATGCACATGAAATGTTGGTCACCAATTGTGCTTCCATTGCATGGACCCTCATTTGGTCTCAGGATCAGGGTGGTGGACCCATGTTTCATCACCCAAAACACCAACAACAACAAAAAAGTTTGTCTGCTACTGGGCAAAAACCATTTGTCCTATACTAAATTGAGTGTGCGGATTACAAATACGAAGTCAGAATTGTTGTAACACGTCACGAAATTTAGCTATGTATAAGTATGCCTAAATGAATTAAGTACATGGAAAGCATTGAATAATTTTGAACAGAACGAGTTTTAATCCAACAATTTCCTGATGTACATCAAAGTTTGCCTAGTAAACAGTGTATGAAAATGTAATGGAATAGCAAAATTTACAAAAGTCTCGTTTTTCAGTTTAAAAGTCTTACTTGAGCGTGGCCCAGTACTGTTAAAAATGATTCAGGCATCTGCTTTTGCTTTTGTGAATAGTCATATATTCCCGTATCATGTTGGGATTCCAGGGGCCTTGATACCTGTTCTCCATTGTAGAAATATTTTTATGGAACCACTCTCCATGTTCGTCACTTACGTGTCCCAAATTGGGTGGGAAAAAGTCAAGATGGGAATGTAAGACATGCACTTTCAATGACATTCGGCAGCCAAGTTGTTCATATGCTGTAAGCATGTTGTCTACTAATTCAGCATAGTTTGCAGCTCATCTGTTCCCAAGGAAGTTCTGCACTACTAGCTTTGTCAGATTCTTGCGCTGATCATAAGTAGTGTATTTGCCACATATTTAGCAGAAATTGTCTGGATCGTTAACACATTTACGTTTATCGGGGAACCTGTTACATTAATCTAATAGGCTGAAGCCTCAAACTGGCTTCGTTGCCTATTAGATGACTATACCAATACAGGCCACTAGGTGGCAGCATTGTATTGGTATAGTGCAAATAAAGTGTTTAATAGTGTCTATATAGACATAAATGAACACAATAGGCAATCTAATGATTTCCAGTTATTGTCACCCATTGTGACTTAAAAAAATTTAAAAAGTAAAAAAAAGTTTTTGCAAATATAAAAAAAAAAAGTTCAAATCACCCCCCTTTCCTTAAAATAAAAATAAAAATACTTAGACAGTAAAAAAATAAACATCATGAGCATTGCCGTGTGTAAAAATGCCCATACTATTAAAATATCACAATATTAATGGCATACAGCAAAAGTGATCAAAAAGTCGCACACACTTCAAATTGTTATCACTGAAAAGAACAGATCATTCCGCAAAAAAAATGAGCCCTCACACAGCCCCGTACACATAACTACAAAAAAGTTATAGGGGTCTGAAGTGTGGTATCGTAACCATACTGACCTGGAGAATGAGGATAACAGGTCAATTTTACTGCATAGTGTAGAGTGTAAAAAATATATATATATATAAAAACCTTTATTAGAATTGTGTTTTTTCCATTTAGAATTTTTTTACCGCTTCCTACCGATTTACCGCTTCCTACTACATGGTATGCAACCGTAAATGGTGCCATTAGAAAGTACCACTTGTCCTGCAAAATAAGCCCTCATAAGGCTATGTGAATGGAAAAATAAAAAAGTTAGGACTATGGGAAGGCGGGGAGTAAAAAACGAAAACGCAAAAATGAAAAATCCCAGGGTCCTTAAGGGGTTAAAATCTAGACGTGTCAGACAAATTACGAGTTCATATTTGGAATCATCATGCTCATTTTACTATAAATCACATGCTTTTCTCTCAGTAGCAAAATCATTGTTATGCAGTGTAATAATTTGAGAATAAAAGTCTCCTGGATTTTCTCTAAGCATGTAAATCCTCTTGGCTAAATTGATGTTGACAAGTTTTTTTGCTCAGGCGTCAACATTTGTGGCATCCAGCAGGAACTGACCTTTAAAATCATCAAAACATCCTGAATGATATTGGAAACAGTGCCAACTGAAATACCTAATTCATGAGCTATAACGCCGACTTTAATCTGATGATCTTCCAAATTCATAGCCTCTACTTTACAGCACATTTCCCCTGAATATGCTTTGACAGGTTTCCCTGAACGGGGGTCATCCTCAATTGATTCCCTACCCCATTTAAAATGCTTGGCCCAAAACTTTACTTGGTAGTAGAAGGGGGCATCATCACCATATACAGCAATAATTCTTTTATGGATTTATTTAGGCTTCTTTTATTCCTTTGTAAGGAATTTAATCATAGAATGAAGTTCTAAATCCCTCACTTTCATTGTAGACTCGCACTATACTGCACTTGCCATTTTGTTACTTATACTGTTTTTACCAGACTGAACTGCTACTGTATGTTGTATGTCCAAACATGTAACCAAAACCGAAAATAACACACACATATAATAACATTTTATTCAAAAATTCTCACAATATACATCAATAAACATTAAAAATAGCAGCAATGTAGAAGGTGTTGACACTAAATGTACCCTCCTGAATCTACACAGTCTGTAAAGACATATAGAGGACATATAACACAACAATTGACTAGTACAAAATACTATATCCGTGATGATGTAGATATCCAAACCCAGCTAATCCATATAAATGATATTATTGCCTATGTAATCAAAAATAAAAACCAAGCCCAATAGGGGCTCCTGCAAACAAAATAATTTACAGACAATAAGGCAACATGAAACATTAAGATGCAAACAAAGCTGGAAGTCTTACAGACCAGGATTACAGCAGGGACTTTCACCCCAAACATGTGTCAACCTGCACAGACAGGCTCAGCTCTCTAACACTGCTAGAGCAGATAACTTATTGAACGCCCCTTGTATGTTTGCAGATTGATTTATCTCACCTAAAACATTTTTGTAAATAATATATTTGTATTTGATCTTGAACACTTATATAACAAAAAGTAATACGAATACAAATTCACTTACTACTTTGCAGAGACCCCAGTGCAAAAACAAGAGCAAACAGAACCTAAGAAGAAAGATGAAGAGCCAACAGAACTAAATAAAAAAGATAAAAAGCCAACAGGTAAATGGCAACAACATTAGTTGATGATTAGATCTGTTAAAGTATATTACCTTATGTGACCTAAAATGTATTCTTAAACAACACTTTACCTTGTAAGCTTACCGTATTTTTCGCCCTATAAGACGCAATTTTTTCCCCCCCCAAAAGTGGGGGGGAAATAGCAGTGCGTCTTATGGTGTGAATGCTGCATTTTGCCGAACTGTCAATGATACGCCGCGATGCCGGGCGGCGGGTGTATCAGCTGAGAGGGAGGAGGGGCTGGGGGCCGGCATCTGGTTTTATAATGACAGAGGGGCCCGTGCAGTGACTGTATTCTACTACACGGGCCCCGCTCACTGTATATACCGTAATCTTATCTATAATTGTAGGCATTGTTAATATATACAAATTCAGGGTAATCAGCGCCTGTATACTTACAACAAGCGCTCAGTAGCAGAGAGGAGGGAGGAGACAGGCGGGAGGACGGGCACTGGCAGCGTGAGTCACTACGTCACGCGCCTGCGCCGCCCACTTTATGAATGAAGCAGGCGGCGTGGGCGCATGATGTAGTGACTCATGCTGCCAGCGCCCATCCTCCCGGCCTGCCTCCTCCCTCCTCTCTGCTACCGAGCGCTTGTTGTAAGTAATACAGGTGCTTATTACCCTGAATTTGCATATATTAACAATGCCTACAATTATAGATAAGATTACGGTATATACAGTGAGCGGGGCCCGTGTAGTAGAATACAGTCACTGCACGGGCCACGCTGTCATTATAAAACCAGATGCGACCCCCACCCCCTGTATTGGGGGTCATTCACACTACAGGGACACTGTTATGGAGGGGATCTGTGGATGACACATATATGTGTCATCCACAGATCCCTCCATAACAGTGTCATCCACAGATCCCCATAACAGTGCCATCCAGAGACCCCAATAAGAGCCATCCCGAGATCCCCATAACAGTGTCACCCACAGATCCCCCATAACAGTGTCACCCAAAGATCCCCCATAACAGTGTCACCCAAAGATCCCCCATAACAGTGTCACCCACAGATACCCCATAACAGTGTCACCCACAGATCCTCCATAACAGTGTCCTCAACAGATCCCCCATAATAGTGTCATCCACAGACCACCATTAGTTCAAAACCCACCAAAAGCACACCTTTTTGTTCAAAATATTTTTTTCTTATTTTCCTCCTCAAAAACCTAGGTGCGTCTTATGGGCAGGTGCGTCTTATAGGGCGAAAAATATGGTATATACCAATAAGTAATATAGATAAACATGAACTTGTTTATTTTTAGACATACCTGTGGAAAAACATGAAAAGCCAATAGAACCCACTAAAACACATGAAGAGTCAAGAGAACCCAAGAAAAAGCATGAATTTTCAAAAGAAATTAAGAAAGGTAAACAAATAGCATTATTCGTGAGCTATGATTGCATGCTGATTTATCTTACCTAAAATATGTTTGGAAATAACATTTTGCAGTGAAATCTATTATACCAAAATGTAATACTAATACAAACTCAGCATATTACTTTCCAGAGACACATATGAAAAAGCATAAGAAGCCAACAGAACATAAAGAAAAAGATGAAAAACCAATAGAACCAAAGAAAACACATGAAAAGGCAACAGAGCCTAAAAAGAAAGATGAACAGCCAAAGGAACCCAAGATAGAATATGAAGAGCCAACAGAACCCAAGAAAAAACACAAAGAGCCAACAGAACATAAAAACGGTAAACAACAATAATCTTTTTAATGTGTGGGTGAAGAAGAATTTGTGAATCAGGTCTACTGTTACATCCAAGAACATTTGATAATCAGATGGCTAGAGCCACCAAGATACCAAAAAGTGAGCTCCTACAATACAGGCCAAAATAAAACCATTGAGTGCCTTCTGAAAAAAAGAATTTGAACTTTTAAAATCAATATTTTCAGACCCCTCTTGTCTGTCTTATAGACGGCCCCCTATTACTTTATATGAGCTAAAATTATTCTTAAACAACACTTGATAGCTTATGTAACAATCTATAATATAGATGGAAATTAACTCGTTAGTATTTTGTTGACATCCCAGTGGAAAAATATGAATTCTCAAAAAATGTTTAGAAAGGTAAACACCAAAAACATTTCCAATGACATATATTTATAGGTTGAATTATCTGACCTAAAATGTCTTGTTAAATAATAATTGAAAGTTTAGGTACAAAAATGTAATATTATTAGAAATTTTATTTTATTTTATTTTTTGCAAAAATCTAAGTAACAAAACATGGAGAGCCAACAGAACCTAAGAAAAAGCATGAAGAACCAAAAGAACCTGAGAAAAAAGATAAAGAGCCAACTGAACCCAAGAAGAAACCTGGAGGGCCCACAGAACCCAAGAAAAAACAGGAAGTGCCAACAGAACCTATGAAAAAACATGAAGGACCAACAGAGCCCAAGAAAAAACATGATGGTCAAACAGAACCTAAAGAGAAACATGAAGTGCCTACAGAATCCAATGAGAATCAAGAGCTAGCAGAACCTGAAAAAGGTAAACACCAATAACATTACTATATATAATAAGGTACAGTATACCATGTATACTATCTGACCTAAATATTTTTTTAAATAATGCTTTACCATAAAGACTTATATCTCAGTATGTGATATAGATGCTAATTTACTCATAATTACTTTGCAGACCTTACAGTGAAACATGAAAAGCCAACAGAATCTAAGAACAAGCTTGAATCATCAGCAGAAGTTAAGAAAGGTAAAGGCTAGAGATTTTTTAAAAAATTGATTTGCCGGTTCGCCAAAAGTTTGGTTTGATCCGAATATATTTGCGGTGAATTACTATTTTCTGGCTGCTGAGAGCCTTTATAGTGGTGTAGAACACTGTGCCTTGCAGTAACAAGCAAAGGGAGTCTGCTTTGGTAGTGAAATAATACTGTGAGTCCGTATGATATGCAGATGACAGGTGTCTCTTTCAGATTCACCGCCTTCACTCGGTCAGCATTTGGTCAGTAATCCATCAGTATTGCTAATGCATAAAAAAACAGGAGTGGATCCAAAACAGAGATGACACACAAACAAAATATTTGCATGTCTTCTGTGTATTGTACCCACTCCTGCTTTTGGCTACCAAATGACATACCAATTCTGATGGGACCATACAGGCCTTACAGCTGCTACACAGACAGGATCCGTTGTAGATAGATCAGAAAAAGGGTAAAATAAAAGATGATGTCAGCCAAGCCAAAAAGTCTAAATAGAGGCCCCGTCATGAAGTGGGGAGGGTGGCAGCGGCATGAGGAGGACACAGAGTGGCACAAAGACAAAGTGTGAAGGTGGCGGCAGCATCAGGAGGCCACAGAGTGGCGCAATGACAGAGTGTGGAGGAATCAGCATTATCAGGATGCCACAGAGTGGCACAATGACCGAGTGTGGAGGTGGCAGCAGCATGAAGAGGCCACAGAGTGGCACGACGACGAGAGATTGCAGAGGTTGCAGCAGCATCAGGAGGCTACAGAGTGGCACAATGATAGTCTGGAGGTGGCGGCAGCATGAGGAGGCCACAGAGTGCCACAACAACAGAGTGTGGAGGTGACAGCAGCATGAGGAGGCCATAGAGTGGCACGACGACAGAGTGCGGAGTTGGTGGCAGCAGCAACATCAGGAGTCCACAGAGTGGCACAATGACAGAGTCTGGAGGTGGCAGCAGCATCAGGAGGCCATAGAATGGCACGATGACGAGGATTGCGGAGGTGGCAGCAGCATGAGGAGGACACAGAGTGGCACGATGATGAGAGATTGCAGAGGTGGCAGCAGCAGCATCAGGAGGAGGCCACAGGGTGGCACAATGACAGAGTGTGGAGGTGGGGGCAGCATCAGAAGGCCACAGAGTGGCACAATCACAGAGTGGGGAGGTGTCAGCAGCATCATCAGGAGACCACAATCTATCACAATGACGAGTATAGAGGTGGTGGCAGCATCAGGAGGTCACAGAGTGGCACAATGACAGAGTATGGAGGTGACAGTAGCGGCATCATCAGGAGGCCACAGAGTGGCATGATGACAGAGTGTAGAGGTGGCAGCAGCAGCAGCATAAGGAGGAGTCCACAGGGTGGCACAATGACAGAGAGTGGAGGTGGCAGCAGCATCAGAAGGAGGCCACAGAGTGGCACGAAGACAGTGTGTGGAGGTGAGTGGCAATAACAGTACCTGCTGACGATGGTGGGTGTAAGAAGGAGCACGTGGCATTAGTGTTGGGTGAGCATGCTCGGACGAACACCATTTTGACTCAGTTGAACACTACATGTGATTAAGTCTCCTCCCCGCACGTTTGTTAGCTGCAACGCAGCCAATAAACATGCGGGGAAGTACTGGCACTCACTGTAAGGCCTCCTGCACACGACCGTTGTGTGCACCCGTGGCCGTTGTTCCATTTTCCGTGATTTTCTGCGGAGCCATTGACTTTCAATGGGTCCGTTGAAAACTCAGAAAATGCACCGTTTGTCATCCGCGGCCGTGATCCGTGTATCCTGTCCGTCAAAAAAATAAGACCTGTACTATTTTTTTGACGGACAACGGTTCACGGACCCATTCAAATCAATGGGTCCGTGAAAAAACTCGGATGCACAAAAGATTGGCATCCGTGTCCGTGATCCGTGTCCGAAGGCTACTTTCATACAGACGGATCCGAAGATCCGTCTGCATAAAAGCTTTTTCAGAGCTGAGTTTTCACTTCGTGAAAACTCAAATCCGACAGTATATTCTAACACAGAGGCGTTCCCATAGTGATGGGGACGCTTCTAGTTAAAATATACTACGAACTGTGTACATGACTGCCCCCTGCTGCCTGGCAGCAACCGATCTCTTACAGGGGGCTGTGATCCGCACAATTAACCCCTCAGGTGCTGCACCAGAAGGGGTTAATTGTGCGTATCATAGCCCCCTGTAAGCGATCAGGGGCTGCCAGGCAGCAGGGGGCATACCCCCCTCCCTCCCCAGTTTTAATTTCATTGGTGGCCAGTGCGGCCCCCCCGGCCCTCCCTCTATTATATTAATATCATTGGTGGCCAGTGCGCCCCCCCCGACCCCCCTCCCTCCCTTTATTGTATTATCATTGGTAGCCAGTGTGCCGCCCCCCGCCCCCCCTCCCTCTATTGTATTAATATCATTGGTGGCCAGTGTGGACCCCCCCTGGCCCCCCTCCCTCCCTTTATTGTATTATCATTGGTAGCCTGTGTGGCCCCCCCGGCCCCCCTCTATTGTTTTAATATCAATGGTGGCCAGTGTGCGGTCTCCCCTCTCCCCCCCCCCCATCATTGGTGGCAGCGGAGAGTTCCGATCGGAGTCCCAGTTTAATCGCTGGGGCTCCGATCGGTAACCATGGCAACCAGGACGCTACTGCAGTCCCGGTTGCCATGGTTACTTAGCAATATTAGAAACATCATACTTACATGCTGCACTGTCTGTGACCGGCCAGGAACTCCTCATACTGGTAAGTGACAGATCATTAAGCAATGCGCCGCACAGACCTGTCACTTAGCAGTAGGAGGAGCTCCCGGCCGGTCACAGACAGCGCAGCAGGTAAGTATGATGCCTCTAATATTGCTAAGTAACCATGGCAACCAGGACTGCAATAGCGTCCTGGTTGCCATGGTTACCGATCGGAGCCCCAGCGATTAAACTGGGACTCCGATCGGAACGCTGCCACCAATGATGGGGGGGGGAGAGGGGAGGCCGCACACTGGCCACCAATGATATTAATGATATTAAAACAATAGAGGGGGGGGGGGGGCGCACACTGGCCACCAATGATAATACAATAGAGGGAGGGAGGGGGGGCCGGGGGGGCCGTACACTGGCTACCAATGATAATACAATAAAGGGAGGGAGGGGGGGCCGCCCTGGCCACCAATGATATTAATACAATAGAGGGAGGGGGGGCCAGGGGGGGCCGCACACTGGCTACCAATGATAATACAATAGAGGGAGGGAAGGCCGCACACTGGCCACCAATGATATTCAAACTGGGGAGGGAGGGGGGTCTGCCCCCTGCTGCCTGGCAGCCCCTGATCTCTTACAGGGGGATATGATACGCACAATTAACCCCTTCAGGTGCAGCACCTGAGGGGTTAATTGTGCGGATCACAGCCCCCTGTAAGAGATTGGGTTCTGCCAGGCAGCAGGGGGCAGTCATGTACACAGTTCGTAGTATATTTTAACTAGAAGCGTCCCCATCACTATGGGAACGCCTCTGTGTTAGAATATACTGTCGGATATGAGTTTCACGATCTAACTCAAATCCGATGGTATATTCTAACATAAAGGCGTTTCCATGGTGATGGGGACGCTTCAAGTTAAAATATACCATCGGATTGGAGAAAACTCCGATCCTATGGTATATTAACTCCTGACTTTACATTGAAAGTCAATGGGGGACGGATTCGTTTGCAATTGCACCATATTGTGTCAACGTCAAAAGGATCCGTTCCTATTGACTTGCATTGTAAGTCAGGACGGATCCGTTTGGCTCCGCACGGCCAGACGGACACCAAAACGACTTTTTTTTCATGTCCGTGGATCCTCCAAAAATCTGTGAAAAAATACTGTCGTGTGCATGAGGCCTAATGCCGTAGCCATGTTGGTTACTGGCATTACAGTGATTGGCTGGCCGGAACGATTCATCGGGTGCTATATGACACCCGATGACACGTGGTTCGGCTCAGTCTTAGTCAGGGAGAGCTGCAACAGAAGAGACAGATAGTGTAGGGACAGGAATCGTTTTTTTTTTTTTCAGGCAGGGTTTACTGTTGAAAGGTGTTAGAGACCCAAAAATCATTTTAAGGACTATTGTTTTATCTGGCTGCAATCTATATTATAAACGCAACCTGCGCTAAATTGTGTGCAATTGTTTGGCCGCTGCTGATAGTGACACAACTTCTACTACATCTGTTGTGTTAAATTTGCACATCCTAAATATCTGTGAAATTTAGCGCAACTGTTTGGCCGCTGCTGACAGCGACATTACCAGTGCTACATCTCCTGTATAGCGTTTGCGCATCCTAAATATCTGTGATATTCACTGTAATGGTTTTCTTAGCCGCTGGTGACAGCGACATTACCTGCATTACATCTCCTGTATAACGTTTGCACATCCTAAATATCTGTGACATTCAGTGTAATTTATTTGTGCATACACTTACAAAACCTGCGCTACTGTACATGTGACATACTTGCAAGCATATATACCATTTAATATGCAGCAGGCGAGCAGTAAAGGATGGGGAAGAGGCCGTGCTGCTGATGGTGCACGCAGAGGCCGTGGCCCTGGGCGTGGTGAAACTGTGCCTGCTGCCAGAGGACAAGAAACACTCTCATCCATGATACCTAGCTTCATATCCCAGTTTGCAGAGCGACGCAGGACACCCCTCTCGAAGTCACACCAGTGCGACCAGGTGGTCGGTTGGATTGCAGCAGATAATGCTTTCAGTCGGTTAAGCACCACCCTATCTTCCACAAAGTCCAGTCTCAGTAGTCAAGTGTCGGGTCAACAGAATCCTCGTCCTGATCCTCCTTCCTCCCACCATGGAGAGTTTTGGCAAAGAAGTGATCCAACACTAGGATATTCCGAGGAGCTCTTTTCGTCGCCATTCCTTGATTTGGGCCTCTTGCCAAGCTCACTTGAAGAGGGACATGAGGAGATCTCGTGAACTGATTCCCAAACTCTTGAGCATCTACAGTCAGAAGAAGATGACGGTGGGGAACGGCAATTACTGTTTCACAAGGCGGATGAGGATGATGACGAGACACAGTTGCCAATAAGTCAACGGTAATTAGTGTCTCAAGTGGTGCACCTGGACCTCCACCCTGCACCTGGACCTTCGCAAGCACCATGAGCTAGCATATCCACTTCTGTGTCCCAGCTCAGCGTACAGATGTCCATATCTCAGGCATTTGAACGCAAGTGCAAATTCCCAGCCACCCACCCACATGCCATAGCACTAAATGCGCAAATTTCCAAATTGCTGGCCCTGGAAATGTTGCAATTTAGGCTAGTGGACACTGAGGCTTTCCACAGCCTGATGGCGGCGGCCGTCCCTCTTTACTCAGTCCCCAGCCTCCACTATTTTTCCCGGTGTGCCTTCAGTCCCCAGCCTCCACTATTTTTCCCGGTGTGCCGTCCCAGCCTTACACCAACATGTTGTGGAGGCCGGGAGCGAGTCATACCCTAGGATGGCACAGGTGCTACCGACGACAGGGATTGAGGGCCATACTTCCATCAGGATTTACGCCACCACCCACATTAGTGGCTGAAAACCCCCCTGCTCCTCCACCTCTATCTCCACTTCCACCTCTTAATTCTCATCTTGCAGCACCAGTCAGACATCAGTCAGTAGCTGGAAGCAGTGTATCATTGCAGTGGGGAAGAGCAACAGGTTATGCAGAAACTAATTTTCTTAGGTGACAAAAAGCACACCGCTGCAGAGCTTTGGCAGGGTATAAGGGACCAGATTAAGCTGTGGCTCTCGCCATTCAACCTTGAACCAGGCATGGTTGTGTCTGATAATGGCCATAACTTGGTGGCGGCTTTGGAGCTCGGCAAGCTCACTCACATACCATGCCTAGCTCACGTGTTCAACTTAGTAGTTCAGCGGTTTCTCAAAACCTATCCCAATTTGCCTGAGCTACTGGTGATGGTGCACCGTGTGTGTGCCCATTTCCGAAAGTCATCTACAGCTTCCGCCGATCTGGCAATGCTGCAGCAGCGCTTGCAATTACCAGCTCACCGACTGTTGTGCAAGGTGATCTTGCACTGGAACTCCACGTTCCACATGTTTGCCAGCCTTTTTGAGCAGCAGAGGGCAGTAGTGGAATACCAGCTGCAACATGGTCGTCGCCTTTCCAGTCAGCTTCGACGAGTGGGCATGGATGTCTGACCTCTGAAGTTTTACACAACTTTGAGGAATCAGCACAGATGGTGAGTGACTATGTCGCTATTATAAGCGTAACCATCCCATTTATGTGTCTAATGAAACGCTCGCTCCTCACAATATAGGCGGACGCTATGCATGTGGAAGAGGTGGAAATGGGGGAAGACAGTACACAGGGTGATAGCCAGACCACCCTTAGTTCGTCTTCTCAGCGCAAATTGGATGATGATGAGGAAGAGGAGGAGGAGCAGGAGACGGTTACCTCCGCTACAGAGGGTAGTACCCATAGCAAATTTATTCCATCTTTTCAGTGTGGATGGGCCGAAGAGGAGGAAGAAGATGAGGAGATTGAGAGTCATCCTTCTGATGAGGACAGCAAAGTCTTGTCTGTTGAGACTCTTGAACACATGGCTGACTTTATGTTATGCTGTCTTTCTCATGACCCTCGCATTATACGCATTTTGGCCTACACCAATTACTGGTTGTTCACCCTTCTTGACCCCGCTACAAAGGGGCTCTCATTCCTGTGGAGGAGAGGACTAGAAAAATGGTGCAATACTAAAAGTAGAGATGTCCTTGCGGTTCACCCGATGGTCGTTTCACAGCGAACTTTGCTCATTCGCGATTCGCCGAACATGCGAACATATGTCGATGTTCACATGCGCCATATTCTTTTACATCACTAAAATAAAGCCTGTTTAGGCAAATAACCTCACTGGTCACAGATATTAGAACGTAACTTTTACTGTCATTAGTATAAAACCTTTCTAGTTATAAGTAAATGTGAGCAAGAGGAATAAGGTTAAAACTATCTCATGCCCTGTCAGTTCTAAAGCATATTTGATGCATCTGCAATGTCAGTCCGGGGTGCATTCCCCATACCTTCACACACTTGGACTCTATTTTAGCAAACTAGTGCAACACCATCCTATGTATGTTTTGATTGAGGATGATGATATGGCAAACTATGTTTACTCTAGGATAACTTCACTGCTAAATTGCTGCACTAGTTGCCAGAACTGACACGGACATCAGAATCTAAAAACACTGACAGCTATCAGAACACGATCTGGCAGCCATTTTACATTCTGTGTTTTGCCAGTGTAGGGAGAGGTTGCCTTGTGGAGCAGGGACAGACTTTTAGGGACACCAAACGCTAGCTAATAGGGCCACAAAAGTCCTTTTAAGGACTGGTATAGGTGTGCTATCGATAGGTGTGACATACTGAGGGGGTGATATATTTATAATATACTTTCTAACATAGAAAGTATATTATAGTGCATTTGTGTTGTTTAGCAGTTGTGTGCAGTTCTGCTACGATAACGTAGCTTTATAGATGAACAAGCGTTATTGGAACAACTATTTGCAAAGGGTGTAATATACCTGTTGTCCCCCAAAAAACTGATTGAGGGGTGTGATATACCTGCTTCCACAAAATACTGATTAAGAGGTTTGATATACCTGCTTCCACAAAATACTGATTAAGAGGTACTATATATCTGCTTCTACAAAATACTGATTAAGGGAATCTATATACCTACTTCCACAAAATACTGATTGAGAGGTGTGCTATACCTGCTTCCACCAAATATTAATTGAGCCCTGTGATACACCGGCTTCCACAAAATACTGATTGAGGGGTGCGTTATACCTGCTTCCACCAAATACTGATTAGGAGTTTTATTTACCTTCTTCCACTAAATACAGATTTAGGGGTGCGATATACCTGCTTCCACCAAATATTATTCAGGTGTTTTATATACCTATCTCCACAAAATTCTGATTGAGGGGTGTGATATACCTGCTTCCATAAAATACTGATTAAGGGGTTTGATATACCTGCTTCCACTAAATACAGATTGAAGGGTGCAATATACCTGCTTCCACAATGCATTAATTAAGGGGTTTGATATACCTGCTTCCACAAAATAATGATTGAGGTGTGCCATATACCTGATTACACAAAATACTGATTGAGAGGTGCGATATACCTGCTTCCAGGCGACACTACCTGCCCGTCAGACGTCTGATTTGTGTCAGCCCGACGCGCTGGAACTCCACCTTTTATATGCTTGATAGGCTGCTCCAGCAGCAACATGCCGTTACCGACTTTCTGTACGAACTCTGCAGCAGGACAGGTTCTGGGGAGCTTGGTTTCTTTTCACCGCGCCAGTGGCTGCATATGCACGATGCATGCTGACTTCAGCAGTCAACTGATGAGATCACCAAACTGGTCAGTCACAGCCAGGGTGCCATCACTGACATCGTACCTTATGCCTTCTTTCAGGAGCGTGCATTGAGTCGTGTCATTGATCAAGCCTTCGAGGAGCAGTTGCTTGAAGATAAGGAAGTCACAATGTTGAATGAATTCCCAGGGGGGGCTACTCCATCTGAGACAAGTCAGGAGTCTGAAGAGGAGTCAGAGGAGGATGGTGGCTGGGAGGAGGAGGAGAAGGAGGAGCAAGAAGAGCCAGCTTTGTGGGGGACTTTAAACTTCTTGGGTATCCCTGGTGTTGTCCGTGGCTGGGGGGGAGGAGACCGAGGACGACATTCTCCTGGGCGATGAACAGGAGCCAGTGTGCTCCAATGCTTCCAATTCAGTGCAAATGGGATCCTTCATGCTCCAGTGTTTGAAGAGGGACCCCCGTATAAAAAGCATAAAGGGCAAGAACCAGTACTGGGTCTCAACGCACTTAGACCACCGGTACAAACACAAAATGGCGAACATGTTACAAACATCACAGAGGGCTGTCAGAATGCAGCATTTCCAGAACTTCCTGCGAGGGATGCTGCATTCTGCTGTTGCGGTTGCTGCCAGAGAACTTTCCACCCACAACGAAACAGTTGCAGGTACCAATCCTACTGCGCCTGCAAGAAGAGGGCGGTTTGAAGATGTTTTGGTCACTTCGGATGTGAAATCATTCTTGCAAGCAACCCAACGACAGCTGCCCTCTGGATCCAGCCTCAGGGAACGCCTAGACCGACAGGTGTCCGACTACATTGGGTTAATGGCCGATGTGGACGCTCTGAGAAGCGAGGAAACCCTGGACTACAGGGCGTGCAGGCTTGACCTGTGGTCAAAGCTGGCACAATTTGCCATGGAACTCTTGGCTTGTTGCCCCTCGTTGAGTGTCCTGTCCGAAAGGACGTTCAGCGCAGTAGGGGGGATCGTGACTGATAAGCGCACTTGCCTAGCTCACGACAGTGTGGGCTACCTCACATTTCTAGAAATAAATGAGGCATGGATCTCGGAGAAATTCAACACCTGTGATGACCACGTGTAATTGAATTTCCTCATGCCAGCCTACAAATATCCGCCACCAACCAGAACAAAGAATGGTCCTTGTCTTATGTATATACAGCGTCATAAAATGCCTTTTCTGTCAGGTGAATGTCAAATTTTTTGGAACTCTACTCCAGTGGCCTACAGTAAAAAAAAAAAATTCCAGTAACAGCCTAATGTACCTCTAGACACATAATCACTAGTTCTTTTCTGTCAGGTGAATGCCTAATTTCTGGGGCCTGTACTGGCCTACAGTAAATTTTTTATCCACTGTCTTTCTAATATACCTCCAGCCACATAATCACTTGTTCTTTTCTGTTAGGTGAATGCCTAATTTTTGGGGCCTGTGCTGGCCTACAGTAAAATTGTTATCCACTGACCATCGAATATACCTCCAGCCACATAATCACTTTTTCTTTTCTGTCAGTTCAATGCCTAATTTTTGGGGCCTGTACTCCACTGGTCTACAGTAAAATTGTTATTCAGTCACCGCCTAATGTACCTCCAGCCACAAAATCACTTGTTCTTTTCTGTCAGGTGAATGCCTAATTTTTGGGGCCTGTACTGGCCTACAGTAAAAATTTTACCCACTAACAGCCTAATATACCTCTAGCCATATAATCACTTGTTCTTTTCTGTCAGGTGAATGCATAAATTTGGGGCCTGTACACCACTGGCCTACAGTAAAATTGTTATTCAGTGACCGCCTAATGTACCGCCAGCCACATAATTACTAGTGTTGGGCGCGAATATTCCAATCGCGAATATTAATTGCGAATATCGCAACTTTGAGAATTTGCGAAGATTTAGAATATCGTGCTATATATTCGTATTTACGAATATTCTAGATTTTTTTTTCATCTGAACCCATAATCCCTCCCTTCTACTTGCTTGTGGTCCAATAAGAAGGCAGCAATGTCTTTGACTGAGCTTAACAACATCCCTAGCAACCAATAGGAAAGTTGCCTACCCCTTACTATATAATAACCTCCCCAGCAGCTATTTTCTAAAGTATATTGCAGTTATAAAAGAGACCGCAGTGCCATTGCTGTGCTCTGTGCTTTGTTATATTACATTAGACAATTAACTTATATATATAATTCAGATAGTTAGGGGGACATAGTCAGTATAGGTTAGATTGATCTATAGTGTAGCTGATAGGTTTTGCTGTCCATACATACATGCTACAGACATAGTGCTGTGATGTTACAAGTTGAACGTATTGCGAAAAAATATGCGCATCATTAATTGCCGAAAATTTGCAAGTGCGAATATATTGGAGCACTCTATCTGCATATAAAGCTATTCTAATGTTCTGCCATGCCAACCATTTTCTCCAGTCTCAGGAAACTTTTGCCAGCTTGAAAAATTTAACATAAGTGACCCATGCCTATATTTTGCGTGCATTATACGAATATTACATTACCGATTTTTGCAATCAAAAATATCATCGCAAATTCTCAAATTTGCGAATATATGACTAATATTCTATAAAATATTTGCGAAATATCGCAAATTCTAATATTGCCCCGGACGCTCATCACTAATAATCACTAGTTCTTTTCTGACCGGTGAATGCATCAGTTTTGTGGCCTTTAATGCCCTACAGTAAAATTGTTTTCCACTGACCATCTAATATACCTCCAGCCACATAATCATTTGTTCTTTTCTGTCAGGTGAATGCCTAATTTTTGGGGCCTATACTCCACTGGCCTACAGTAAAATTGTTATTCAGTCACCGCCTATTGTACCTCTAGCCACATAATCACTTGTTCTTTTTTGTCAGGTGAATGCCTACTTTTTGGAGCCTGTACTGGCCTACAGTACAATTGTTATCCACTGACCGTTATATACCTCCAGCCACATAATCACTTGTTCTTTTCTGTCAGGTGAATGCATAATTTTTGGGGCCTGTACTCCACTGGCCTACAGTAAAATTGTTATTCACTGACCGTCTAATATACCTCCAGCCACATAATCACTCGTTCTTTTCTGTCAGGTGATGCCTAATTTTTGGGGCCCGTACTCCCGTGGCCTAAAAAAAAAAAATTATAGGCTCCAACAAGGCACAATTTTGAGAGTTTCACTTTAAGACACATAAAAATGGCCCCTGATTAAAATACATATTTTTTGTGGAAATTTTTGCTATTGATCTTGTACATTTCTAGTAAGTATTTGTTGGCTGCAAATATGACCTGAAGGTTTTTCAGGTTCGCCTGCCATTAAAGTGAATGAGGCCTACCGCGAACGCGCGGTTCGCAAACATTTGATCGCGAACGCGCATTCACAAAATGTCCCGGCCGATGTTCGTCCATCACTACTTGTAAGCTTATCTACCAAAATTTTATACTGATTTAAATTCACTTATTACTTTGCAGAGACCCAAATGAAAACACATGAAATGATAGCAGAACCCAAGAAAAAACATGAAGAGCCAACAGAATCCAAGAAGAAACATGATGAGCCAACAGAACCTAAGACAAAACATAAAGAGCCAATGGAACCCAAGACAAAACAGGAACAGACAATTGAACCAAAGATTAAACCTGAAGAGAAAGCAGGACACCATCAAAAAGATCAATTACCCACTGAATTAAAAACAGGTAGGATGTTATATCAAGAAAAAGAATATATAATGATACAGAAACAATAAGAACGTGGTGTCCCAATCTGAATATAAATCACATACTAGAGAAATAAGGACCTTTAAAACACAATACTTTATTTAAATTTAGACAAAAGAGTATCCCAAACCTGAATATATGGCTGACTACAGTACACACAAGATACAAATAGAAACAGATATAAAAAACAAACAAAACCACTCTCACAGAAAACACTAGGGGAATGTACTCAGCGACCGAGGTAGGGGGAGTAACCAGTAAACCATGGAGGGGGGAACTATCCTTACAGAAAACCTGGTCTACCCTCAGCCCGAGGACAACTCTTGATGGTGGGGTTTCCCCATCCTCGTGCCTGTACTGATATGCCCTTTAATGCCCTGCGTGGTGGGACCTAATACCTCGATGCGTTTCCCTCGAGATGGGTTCATCAGGGGGTATGTAAGAGTAAAATACAGTCCTGAAGCAACAACAGATACAAAAAGATATGCAAGGATACAAAAGATTCCCTTAGGCGTAGTAAAACAACTGCCATATATAGTTCATCATAATCGACTAGCAGAGGATACTACATAGGGGGTTCGCTTGTTGATCCTGATGCCTAGGAGGTGGAAAGATGAAGCAACAATGTTATATCACCTTCAATAACCTGCAATTGTTTTCTGCAACAATAACCAAGCTATAATGTAGAGCTCTCAGTGAAACATGAAAATATTTAGTAATTAAGCATCAGAATTTTAAATTGTAGACAGACATAATAACTCCAGCAAAAAGATAAAAAAAAAAACTTGGTGAGATACTGTATTAGGAGCTAAAATTATTGCCAGCTGACATACTTATTTTGTAGAAAGAACTTTTAAAAAACATAAAAATGTAATTTAATAATGAAATAAAGGGGTTGTCCAAGTTATTTTTATTGACGACCTTTCCTCAGAATAGTAAGAACAAAAAATATTTGAAGACAGCACCATTGTCCAAATTATAAATAAGATGCACGGCCACCAGAGGTCAGGCTTATCTCCGCTCCAAATTCTAAAGACTAAAAACAGTTGTGACAAGCGTCTTTTCTTTTGCAAGTTTATTCTATTCTACACAAGACAAGGCAATGTTTTGGCTTATACAATGCCTATCTCAAGCCAAGGCTTGGTATAATCCAGTGATGGTGAACATTTTCCAGACTGAGTGCCCAAACTGCAACCCAAAACCCACTTATTTATTGTAAAGTGCCAACACGGCAATTTAACCTGAATACTGCAGTCCAATATAGTATATTTTCCATGTACTTTATCATTTAGCTATAATAGCCTGCCTACATTCAATGTGCTGCCTGTGCTTGTTCATAGTGCGTCCTGTGCTGATGAATGGCAGGAAAAATCTAAGGCATATTGGTACACCTTAGACTTTTTACAGGAAGTGGGTGCCCACATAAATAACTCTGAGTGCCGCTTCTGGCACTGGTGCCATAGGTTCGCCATCACTGGTATATGCTGAAACATTGCCTTGTCCTATGTCTAGACTGGAGTAAACTGGATTCACTGAAAGTGCCATACAAATGAACCTTTATTAATGTTACATCTAAAATATAGAAAGAAGAATTGTGATGGCACACTCAAATTTGGTTTAAACTAAAAGGTATTTAATGTTGTTAATTAAAATATTTGGTTAAGATGTTATTTGTTTAGGAATAGATCATTATAAAATAAGAAAAATAAATAAATAAAAAATGATGAATGATAAAATATATAAAAATAGTAAGGTGGAGTGACAATTCGTGGTGTTGTTTGGGATGAAGTCTAATTGGACTAGGAAGTATATTCCAATGAATGATGATAGACGGGATCAAGGTGTCCCTAAGATTGGGGCTGGTATTCAAATGTTCAAAAAGTTCATTCAATAGGTTCTGGAATCAGTGAATATAAAGTCACACCGGTCGTACAGGATACGTTGATTCACTTCTGTAGAGTGGTGATATTCTTGAAAGGTGTACAGTATATTCGCATAAAAATCCAATATAATATAGGTAAAATAGCCGTGCAACAATAGGTTGTGAAAAGTGCTCAATTGAATACAAATATGTTATGCACAACAAAAATATTGATTAGCATAAAAGTGCTCTTAATGTAAAACATATACCATGTAGGCAGTGTTCATATATTGAAACACTATAGAATAGCTGCTGTGTGGACGTAGCAGTGTTAAGTCCTGTGTTCACCGGGTACTCAAGTGTTAGAACACCCGCCTTTTAAAGAGAGAGCGACTCTCCTGACAGGTTTCTAATAAACTCGAATTCACATGCAGACTTTCCAGATAGTCCTATTGGATGTAGCCGTTATCATTGGGAAAGTACATACATTAAAATGCGGATGAACAGTAAAGGGTGTGATTTACTTTACCCCTCTTCAGTCTGTTACGGTGTCTTCCGTCCTGCAAGGACCTGCGTGGCGTCCCACGTGATCACTTGCCTTACCATGTGATGCTGCACGTGATGATAATGCAGCCTGACGTCACACGGTACCTGGTTCCTGATTGGCCAATCCTATTAGCTATGGGAAATTTGAAAGATATCGCGGTAGCGAATATTTTCATCCGATAATTTTCAGTTCAAAGTCACTGTATTCTTTGTAGTCCTCACTGCTTCCTCAGACCAGACGCGTTTCGGGACACTTTCTGGTCCCTTCCTCAGTGGTCAAGTAATGGTATGTCCGGAGCATTTTAATGTATGTAATTTCCCAATGATAACGGCTACATCCAATAGGACTATCTGGAAAGCCTGCACGTGAATTCGAGTGAATTAGAAACCTGTCAGGAGAGTCGCTCTCTCTTTAAAAGGCGGGTGTTCTAACACTTGAGTACCTGGTGAACACAGGACTTAACACTGCTACATCAAACACCAGCAGCTATTCTATAGTGTTTCAATATATGAACACTGCCTACATGGTATACAGTACAGACCAATAGTTTGGACACACCTTCTCATTCAAAGAGTTTTCTTTATTTTCATGACTATGAAGGCATCCAAACAATGAATTAACACCTGTGGAATTATATACATAACAAACAAGTGTGAAACAACTGAAAATATGTCATATTCTAGGTTCTTCAAAGTAGCCACCTTTTGCTTTGATTACTGCTTTGAACACTCTTGGCATTCTCTTGATGAGCTTCAAGAGGTAGTCCCCTGAAATGGTCTTCCAACAGTCTTGAAGGAGTTCCAAGAGATGCTTAGCACTTGTTGGCCCTTTTGCCTTCACTCTGCGGTCCAGCTCACCCCAAACCATCTCGATTGGGTTCAGGTCCGGTGACTGTGGAGGCCAGGTCATCTGGCGCAGCACCCCATCACTCTCCTTCATGGTCAAATAGCCCTTACTTTCAAAGTTTTCCCAATTTTTCGGATGACCACTCATTTTTCTTTACTTAGCTGCTTTTTTCTTGCCATAATACAAATCCTAGCAGTCTATTCAGTAGGACTATCAGCTGTGTATCCACCTGACTTCTCCTCAACGCAACTGATGGTCCCAACCCCATTTATAAAGCAAGAAATCCCACTTATTAAACCTGACAGGGCACACCTGTGAAGTGAAAACCATTTCAGGGGACTACCTCTTGAAGCTCATCAAGAGAATGCCAAGAGTGTGCAAAGCAGCAATCAAAGCAAAAGGTGGTTACTTTGAAGAACCTAGAATATGACATATTTTCAGTTTTTTCGCACTTGTTTGTTATTAATATAATTCCACATGTGTTAATTCATAGTTTTGATGCCTTCAGTGTGAATCTGCAATTTTCATAGTCATGAAAATAAAGAAAACTCTTTGAATGAGAATGTGTGTCCAAACTTTTGGTCTGTACTGTATGTTTTACATTAAGAGCACTTTTATGCTAATCAACATATTTGTATTCAATTGAGCACTTTTCACAACCTATTGTTGCACGACTATTTTACCTATATTATATCGGATTTTTATGCGAATATACTGTACACCTTTCAAGAATATCACCACTCTACAGAAGTGAATCAACGTATCCATTACGACCTGTGTGACTTTATATTCACTGATTCCAGAACCTATTGAATTAACTTTTTGAACATTTGAATACCAGTCCCAATCTTAGGGACACCTTGATCCCGTCTATCATCATTCATTGGAATATACTTCCTAGTCCAATTAGACTTCATCCCAAACAACACCACGAGTTGTCACTCCACCTTACTATTTTTATATATTTTATCATTCATAATTTCTTTTTTTTTTTTGCTTATTTTATAATGATCTATTCCTAAACAAATAACATTTTAACCAAATATTTTAATTAACAACATTAAATACCTTTTAGTTTAAACCAAATGTGAGTGTGCCATCACAATTCTTCTTTCTAATTTTACATACCCTTACGGTTTTTAGGTGTACTGGTGATTGAGCGCCTCTATCCATATTGACCGACTGGTGAGCCTCAGGGACACTTTATTCTACATCTAAAATATAATTCAAAGTATTAACAAACATAAGCCCCAATTATACCAAAATCAAAAATGGTGATAAAATGGTGATAAAAAAAATAGAGAGCAGGGCAGGGAGGGAGGATAGAGGGTTTGTATATATCTATCCCTATCTATCCCTATCTATCCTAAACACTGTCCTTGGAGACACACCCTAATGGTGGATGCACTCCGTGCTCCTACCTATCCTCAATTGTCCCTAAGATGGCCTTTAAAGCATCAATAATATAAAGGGCTAATAACAGTTACCCCTCACTAATTCCTGAGACTGCCCTGATGCATTTCCTCTTATACCAGATTCATCAGAGGGCAATCCATATGAAAGACTACCTATAAATATAGGCACTAGGGCAGAGTTAAATGAGAATTAGGAAAAAAAAAAAACAATACCACATAGAGACATCAAATACAGTGGTGTCTTAAATCATGGTACACACTGATTGCCGCAGTTATATATGGCGTAAAAAAACATATTTACTTCATGATGTAAACCGAGGCAGAAAAAACAACTAATGCTACTCAATAGTACACTGTTACTGTATGTGCCAGAATATGTCAGATAATGAGATAAATATGTGTGTCTGACGGTTCGCAGTAGAGCCACTAACTCTATCCCAGACCAGGGTTGTAAGAGCTGATGTCTGTCTCACAAATGAGTCTCATGGTTGAATGAGGGTCCTGTGCTGTGCTTAGACTGGAATAAATTAGCAAAAGAGAAAACATTGGTCGCAATTGTTTTTATTCTTTCCTCAGGATAGGTCATCAATATCAGATCGGCGGTAGTCCAACATCCCTCCGATCAGCTGTTTGAAGAAAAGGCGCGCTGTGCCAGCGCTGCCTCCTCTTCATTGTTTACCTGCTCGCCGTCACATCCGCAGTGGTGAGCAGGTTTAATTACACCTAAGACGTCCCATTCATTTCAACGTGACGGCTTGTTTATTAACCTCCTCCCGTTCGCCCATAGGATATAAACGTCCTATGGGTGGACCTCTATTTCTGAAAGCACGTTTTAAAACGTCCTTTCAGAAATCGCAGCTGCACGCTAATCGTGCAGCTGCTGATCGGGTTGCCCGCTGTCAGTGACAGCAGGGCAACCCTTAGAGAAGGCAGGGACAGATCCCAGGTGTCCCTGCCTTCTGGATCGCTGCATAAACAGCGCTCACCGAGCGCTGTGTATGCAGAGCAGGAAGCGCTATGCGCTTCCTGTTCCGGCCCGGCGGTCATGTGACCGCCGGGACCGGAGAGTGCAGGGGCTGTGTGAGGTCATCCACAGACCTCGATCAGCCCTGCACTGAGGCTGTACAGCACAGTATTGCGCTGTACAGCCTCTCTGGGGGGTGTATTTCTTCTGTAACTGGGGCTACTATGTCAGCCCCAGTTACAGGAGAAATCAACAGTGGAAAAAAAAAAAGAAAAAGTGAAGTAAATGTCCCCCAGAGGTCTTGTATGACCTTATGGGGGACGAAAAGTGTAAAATAAAAATAAAAAAAAAAAGGGTTGAAAAAATAAAATAAAAAAAGTTTCACATGTAAAAAAAAAAAGTCCCCAAGTAAGGAATAAAAAAAATAATTTAAAAATAGAAAAAATAAAATAAAATAGACATATTTGGTATTGCCGCGTCCGTAAAAACCAGCTCTATAAAAATATCACATGACCTAACCCCTCGGGTGAACACCGTAAAAAAAAATAAAAAATGTCAAAACAAGCAATTTTTGTCACCTTACATTACAAAAGGTGCAACACCAAGTGATCAAAAACGCGTATGTCCCACAAAATGATACCAATAAAACCGTCACCTCATCCCGCAAAAAATGAGCCCCTACATAAGAAAATCTCTCAAAAAAAACAAAAAAACTAAAGCTCTTAGAACATGGAGACACTAAAACATCATTTTTTTGGTTTTAAAAATGCTATTATTGTGTTAAAGTTAAACAAATAAAAAAAAGTATACATATTAGGTAATGCCGTGTCCGTAAAAACCAGCTCTATAAAAATATCACATGACCTAACCCCTCAGGTGAACACCGTAAAAAAAAAAAAACTGTCAAAACAAGCAATTTTTGTCACCTTGCATCACAAAAGGTGCAACACCAAGTGATCAAAAACGTGTATGTCCCACAAAATGGTACCAATAAAACCGTCACCTCATCCCGCAAAAAATGAGCCCCTACATAAGAAAATCTCTCAAAAAATAAAAAAACTATAGCTCTCAGAACATGGACACATTAAAACATAATTTATTTGTTTCAAAAATGCTATTATTGTGTAAAACTTTAATAAATGAGAAAAAGTATACATATTAGGTATCGCCACGTCCGTAAGAATCTGCTCTATAAAAATGTAACTTGACTGAACCCCTCAGGTGAACGCTGTAAAAATAAATAAATAGAAACTGTGCTAAAACAACCAATTTTTTGGTCACCTTGCCCCATAAAGTGTTATAATGAATGATCAAAAAATCATATGTACCCAAAAATAGTACTAATAAAACTGGCACCTTATCCCCTAGTTTCCAAAATGGGGTCACTTCTTGGGAGTTTTTAATGTAAGGGTGCATCAGGGGGCTTCAAATGGGACATGGCATCTAAAAACCATGTGGAGTTCCTTTTCTTCTGCGCCCTGCCGTGTGCCCATACAGCAGTTTATGACCACATGTGGGGTGTTTCTGTAAACCGCAGAATCTGGGTTATAAATATTGAGTTTTGTTTGGCTGTTAACCATCGATGTATTAAAGAAAAAATTGGATTAAAATGGAAAATCTGCCAAAAAAGTGACATTTTTTAATTTGATCTCCATTTTCCTTTAATTCTTGTAGAACGCCTAAAGGGTTAACAAAGTTTTTAAAATTGGTTTTGAATACCTTGAGGGGTGTAGTTTCTACAATGAGGTCATTTTTGGGGGTATCCACTATGTAGGCCCCACAAAGTGACTTCAGACCTGAACTGGTCCTTAAAAAGTGGGTTTTGGTAATTTTCTTAAAAATTTGAAGAATTGCTTCTAAACTTCTAAGCCTTCTAACGTCCTAAAAAAATAAAATGACATTTCCAAAATGATGCCAACATAAAGTAGACATATGGGGAATGTTAAGTAACAAATATTATATGAGGTATCACTTTCTGTTTTAAAAGCAGAGAAATTGAAATTTAGAAAATTGCAAATTTTTCAAATTTTGGGGTAAATTTGGGATTTTTTCATAAATAAAGGTGAAATATTTTGACTCAAATTTATGATTATCATGAAGTACAATGTGTCACGAGAAAACAATCTCTGAATGACTTGGATAAATAAAGGCGTTCCAAAGTTTTTACCACATAAAGTGAGATATGTCAGTTTTGCAAAATTAGGCCTGGTCAGGAAGGGGGCAAATGGCCCAGATGGCAAGTTGTTAAAAAGTGCATAGGAGGGAGCCTTACCACTGAAATAAATGGGACGGCTTAGATGTAATTACACCTACTTACTACTGCAGATGCAATGCAGAACAGGTAAACAATGAAGAGGAGGCAGTTCTAGCACGGTGGGTGCCTTCTCTTCAAACAGCTGATCGGCTGGTTGCCAGGTTTCAGACCCCCGCAGATCTAATAATTAGAGATTAGCAAACTTATGGAAAATTTGATTTGACTACTTCCCCGAATTTCACAAATAAATTTGCTTTGTGGTGAATTACTTTGTCACAAAGCGAATTGTCTGCAAAATGTAAAGCTTTGTATGTAGTGGGTGCAATGACGGGAAAAGGCTATTATGCTGCTCCTGCCCCACTCCACCGTCATTGAACCCCACAGATGCTGCGTTCAAATAAAGGCTTTCAGGGGTTAATCAGTAAGAAAAGAAAAAACTCAGCTTATCTACTTGATCGCAAAGAGCCCGCCGCAGCCACCTTGATTGAAGACACAGCGCGAAACCGTTGAGTATGTTTTTTTTAACACCATTTCAGGGAAAATCGATTCTTTACCACAAAGCACAAGGAAATTCTGCTTTGTGATTAATCAAACTTTTCCTGAAATTCGCTCAACACTACAGATAATGATAACCTATCCTGAGGATAGGTCATTAATAAAAAAAAAAAAGAAGACAACCCCTATAAATTATCAATGCTTCCAATGAATAAAAGATGAAGCAGGACCAGCTATGTAATTAAAAAAAATACTTCCATCAGCCAATATATTACAGTCACTGATAATGGCACCTGCCAAGAAAACAGTAAAATGTGCGAGTGTAAGGATCTCAGCGACTTTGACAAAAGCTAGATGTCTGGGAGGTGTTTGGGGTGTTCCTAGTAGGCAGTGGTAAGTACTTACCAAAATAGGTCCAGAAAAGAACCATTTTTGAAATGGCAACTGAGTAGTTGGTCCCTAAGACTTATTGATGTGTATCAGGAATCTAGGTTAGCCTGGTTGGGCATATAACACAGAACCACTACTGTTGCACAAATTGCTAAAAAGGTAATTCCTACTATGATGGGAAAAATGTGTAAGAACAAAGAGTGCATCACACATATATGGGCACAGACACATACCTGTCACAGAGCCTATACCAGTGATGGCTAACCTCCAGCACACCAGCTGTGATGAAACTACAACTCCCAGCATGCTCCATTCATTTCTATGGAGTTCTGAGAACAGCCAAGAATATGTGGATCTTGAGAGTCATAGTTTTACCACAGCTGGAGTGCTGGAGGTTAGACATCACAACCCTTTACTGGCCCCTGTCTACTGCCAAAAGCATTAGAATTGGAACATAGAGAAATGGAAGATGGTCTGTTGCATCATAGATCTTCTGTTTAATGTCTTGGTGTCAAATTTTGAGGTCTTATGGACTCCTTGCCTTGATAGGTTAGAGCTGTTTTGGTGGCATCAAAGAGGTAATATTAGGCATTATTGGTTTTAATATTATGGCTGATCAGCGTATACAAAATAATGAATAGATGGCTACTTCTTAATTCCATTTTTAATTTTCTCGCAGAGACTGAATTGAAAAAGCATGAGCAGCCAGCAGAACCCAAAAAGAAACCTGAAAAACCAGTGGAGTTCAAGAAAGGTAATATGTTACACCATGTAGAATGAAATAGGTTTTTACTTATATTTCATTGTATAATTAAACTGTACAATTTTGTTGTGACTCCTGAGGAAAAACATAAGTGATAAAAGAAGACAAGCCAAAACATAAACAGTCAACAGGATTATAAAAGAAAGAAAATGTCTTAAAGAGGTTGAGCCCGCCTTTTTTAAAATAACGGCCAGAAATGTGTGCCAGAACTACAATAAATTGTCAACTTTGTAGTGGACAGCACTCATCACTGCAGCACTGCCCCCAGTGACCTTATGCTTAGGCTATGCCATCACTTAAAAAGGTTGGACAACTCATCTGCTAGAGCTTTATCAATTCCAATGCTGTGGGTCTAATCCTCAGAGCTTTCTGATCCTGTTGGTTGGAAGTGATGATGATCTCATATCCATCATTCATGTGACCACATATCCAGTCACTGGACATTTGCCATTAATGCACATGTGACTGCTGAAGCCAGTTATTAGCTGAGCAAACTCATAAATAATGGATATGATATCATCACTTCTGGTTTAACAGGGGCTGGAAGCCCTGGGAACCAGACCTACAGCTCTAGAATGGAGGGACCTTTAGTAGGGCAGTTAAGCTTTTTTCTTTCTCTTATGAGAATTTAAAAAAATGTTGGACAACCCCTTTATCAATTTATCAACTTACTGTAAAGTGTAACGTGCTACCTTGTCACAACTAACTTTATTTGCAGAAACTTTACTAAAAAATAAATCAGTTATATTCTATGTTTTATGAATTGTTGGTAATGCAACAGATATCATTGTCTAGTCTAAATTGAAATTTGTGAACAAATTTTCTTTTTCAGAGACTCCAGTGACAGAACATGAAAAGCCAACAGAACCCAAGAAGAAACAGGAGGAGCCCATGGAACTGAAAATAAAACAGAAGGAGCCAGAAAAACCACAGAAAGGTAACCATTTGTCTTGTAATTTTCTACAGCCTAAAATATTAACACGTAACAACTTGTAAAAAATGCTTGCAAGCTGATATCTTATTCTCTCTTGTAGTTATAATTAAGTTACTAATTTTCATAAAATATGCACAAAACAGGTATATTATAAATGAAAAGTAGAAAAAGTAGACCTAAAAAACTTATTCACCCAGGTAAGAGGATCGAGGGAAAGATATATTTTTTTTTAAATCTTATAAATAATCAGTTCAATAGGTGAACAGATATTAGAAAACGACCTATTCTTGTTTCTACTACTATTACAATTGGGCTTACAGTAGCTTTGAATAAAAAATAAATAAATCACCATTATGTTTGCAGAGACCCCAGTGAAAGAACATGAAAAGCCAACAGAACCCAAGAAGAAACAAGAGCAGCCAGAAGAACTAAAGAAGAAACTGGACGAGCCAGCAGAACAGAAGAAAGGTAACCATGGATTTAGCTTTTAAAATATTAGTAACATAGTAACATAATAACATAGTTTATAAGGCTGAAAAAGACATCTGCCCATCCAGTTCAGCCTGTTATCCTGCAAGTTGATCCAAAGGAAGGCAAAAAAAAACAAACTGTGAGGTAGAAGCCAATTTTTCTCACTTTAGGGGAAAAAATTCCTGGATCAACAACCCATCTCTAGTAGCTATAGCCTGTAATATTGTTACACTCCAGAAATACATCCAGGCCCCTCTTGAATTATTTTATTGTACTCACCATTACCACCTCCTCAGGCAGAGAGTTCCATAGTCTCACTGTTCTTACCATAAAGAATCCTCTTCTATGTTTGTGTACAAACCTTCTTTCCTCCAGACGCAGAGGATGTCCCCTCGTCACAGTCACAGTCCTGGGGATAAATAGATGATGGGAGTGATCTCTGTACTGACCCCTGATATATTTATACATATTTATTCAATCTCCCCTCAGTTGTCTTTTTTCTAAAGTGAATAACACTAATTTTGATATCTTTCAGGGTACTGCAGTCCACTCATTCCACATATTACTTTAGTTGCCCTCCTCTGAGCCCTCTCCAGCTATCCTTTGTCTGCCTTGTTCATAGGAGCCCAGAACTGTACACAATACTCCATGTGTGGCCTAATAGGACATGTTCTATTTTTGAACGGAAATATGGAAACGGAAGGCCTTAGAAGTACCTTCCTTTTTTTGCGGACCCATTGAAATGAATGGTTCCGTATAGGGCCCGTATACGGAATGCAAAAAACAGAACGTAAACAGAAAAAAAAAATTGTGTGCAAGAGGCCTTATTCCTTCCCACATGCATAACCTTAAATTTGTCAGTGTTAAACCTAATCTGCTACATCTCTGCCCAAGCCTCCAATCTATCCAGATTAGCAAGGCATATAACAATTAATAGAAATTCTTTGCTGACTGGATTAATTATTAATTTATACATAATATATACAAACCGGATTCCAAAAAAGTTGGGACACTAAACAAATTGTGAATAAAAACTGAATGCAATGATGTGGAGATGGCAAATGTCAATATTTTATTTGTAATAGAACGTAGATGACAGATCAAACGTTTAATCTGAGTAAATGTATCATTTTAAAGGAAAAATACGTTGATTCCAATTTTCACGGTGTCAACAAAACCCAAAAAAGTTGGGACAAGTAGCAATAAGAGGCTGGAAAAAGTAAATTTGAGCATAACGAAGAGCTGGAAGACCAATTAACACTTATTAGGTCAATTGGCAACATGATTGGGTATAAAAAGAGCTTCTCAGAGTGGCAGTGTCTCTCAGAAGCCAAGATGGGTAGAGGATCACCAATTCCCACAATGTTGCGCAGAAAGATAGTGGAGCAATATCAGTAAGGTGTTACCCAGCGAAAAATTGCAAAGACTTTGCATCTATCATCATCAACTGTGCATAACATCATCCGAAGATTCAGAGAATCTGGAACAATCTCTGTGCGTAAGGGTCAAGGCCGTAAAACCATACTGGATGCCCGTGATCTCCGGGCCCTTAAACAACACTGCACCACAAACAGGAATGCTACTGTAAAGGAAATCACAGAATGGGCTCAGGAATACTTCCAGAAACCATTGTCAGTGAACACAATCCACCGTGCCATCCGCCGTTGCCAGCTGAAACTCTACAGTGCAAAGAAGAAGCCATTTCTAAGCAAGATCCACAAGCTCAGGCGTTTTCACTGGGCCAGGGATCATTTAAAATGGAGTGTGGCAAAATGGAAGACTGTTCTGTGGTCAGACGAGTCACGATTCGAAGTTCTTTTTGGAAATCTGGGACGCCATGTCATCCGGACCAAAGAGGACAAGGACAACCCAAGTTGTTATCAACGCTCAGTTCAGAAGCCTGCATCTCTGATGGTATGGGGTTGCATGAGTGCATGTGGCATGGGCAGCTTGCATGTCTGGAAACGCACCATCAATGCAGAAAAATATATTCAGGTTCTAGAACAACATATGCTCCCATCCAGACGTCATCTCTTTCAGGGAAGACCCTGCATTTTTCAACAAGATAATGCCAGACCACATTCTGCATCAATCACAACATCATGGCTGCGTAGGAGAAGGATCCGGGTACTGAAATGGCCAGTCTGCAGTCCAGATCTTTCACCTATAGAGAACATTTGGCGCATCATAAAGAGGAAGGTGCAAGAAAGAAGGCCCAAGACGATTGAACAGTTAGAGGCCTGTATTAGACAAGAATGGGAGAGCATTCCTATTTCTAAACTTGAGAAACTGGTCTCCTCGGTCCCCAGACGTCTGTTGAGTGTTGTAAGAAGAACGGGAGATGCCACACAGTGGTGAAAATGGCCTTGTCCCAACTTTTTGGGGATTTGTTGACACCATGAAATTCTGATTCAACATATTTTTCCCTTAAAATGGTACATTTTCTCAGTTTAAACTTTTGTTCCGTGATTTATGTTCTATTCTGAATAAAATATTAGAAGTTGGCACCTCCACATCATTGCATTCAGTTTTTATTCACGATTTGTATAGTGTCCCAACTTTTTTGGAATCCGGTTTGTACAAAACAAGTATATAAAAAATGAAAAATAGAAAAGTAACCCTAAAGAACCCACCCAAGGAAGAGGGAAGAAAGAGAACAAAAAATTAAATCATGCAAATAATCTGGTCCGTACTTAAAGAGATAATAGAAGAGGACCTATCCTTATGGTTACTAGATTTATTATTATTAAGCTTAAAATTCAAAAATCATATTTATTGCAGAGACCTCAGTGAAAGTTCATGAAAAAACAAAAGAACCCAAGAAGAAACAGGAGCAGCCAGAAGAATTAAAGAAGGAACAGGAAAAGCCAGTAGAACACAAGAAAGGTAACTATGTGCCTCACCATTTGTCATGACTTACAATATTAGCATATAACACTTCATAACAATGCATTATTTCTTTCCTTTGATTTATTAATTTATTTTGCATATAATATACACAAAACGACTGAAAAATGAAAAGTAGAAAAGTAACCCTAAGGGTCCATTCACACGTCCGTAGTGCATTGCGGATCCGCAATACACCCGGCCGGCACCCCCATAAAACTGCCTATTCTTGTCCGCAATTGGACCTGTTCTCTTTTTTTCTGGAGCCGCGGACCGGAAGATCGGGGGCGCGCTCCGGAAATGCAGATGCGTACAGCACACTGTGTGCTGTCCGCATCCATTCCTGCCCCATAGAGAAGGAATCGGTCTGCACCCATTCCGCAATTTGCGGAACTGACCCATTCTGTGGACGTGTGAATGGACCCTAACAGTAGACCCACCCTATGATGGGAGGGGGGGAAATAGGACAAAAGAAAACCATACAAATCTTCTGGTCCACAAATGAACAGCATTTAAACAGGAGCTATTCTTTTTGTTACTATTCAGGTTATAAAAATTATGCTTGGCTCCAATTTCAAATTTACTGTGAGAGACCCAATTTCTAAAACTACTGTAAGTAGTCTGGTGAAAAAAGTAAGTCTTGCTATAGATGTAGTACAAGGCAAGCTGGTTTATTTCAACAAATTTGCTTTGCAGAAACTGCAAAACATAATATGTTATTTAAAGACCCCTGAGAAAGATGCTTTGCAATAATACATGTGGCGATTCATCCACAGAGTTCTTTATACCAGATTGTCACCTCCCGATCTCCCCTTCCTGGTTGATAGTGTTGAGCGAACCTGAACTGTAACTTTACGATTTTTGATACCCGGACCCGAACCCGAAGTTTGCTGGAAAAGTTTGGGTTCAGTGTTCGGGCATTTAATAAAGCTTGTTGAAAGGCTGCAGGGCAGCCAATCAACAAGCTTTTAAGTTGTGTGCCCTAGAAGCCATCATAGCCATGCCTTCTAAAGGCATGGCCTTGATTGGCCGGTGCATCATGTGACCCAGCCACTGCCTACGTGACAGGGAAATTGATATAGTTAATCAGTCTGTTAGTTAGGTTCACGTCATATACCCATTTATTGTGTGAAGTACACCTGCACTGTATACGTGACAGGGAAATTGATATAGTTAATCTGTCTGTTAGTTAGGTTCACGTCATATACCCTTTTACTGCGTGAAGTACATTTGCACTGCATACATGGCAGGGAAAATAATATAGTTAATCCGTCTGTTAGTTAGGTGTACGTCATATACCCATTTATTGCGTGAAGTACACCTGCACTGTATACGTGACAGGGAAAATAATATAGTTAATCCGTCTGTTAGTTAGGTTCACGTCATATACCCTTTTACTGCATGAAGTACATTTGCACTGCATACATGGCAGGGAAAATAATATAGTCAATCCGTCTGTTAGTTAGGTGTACGTCATATACCCATTTATTACGTGAAGTACACATGCACTGCATACGTGACAGGGAAATTGATATAGTTAATCCGTCTGTTAGTTAGTTGCACGTCATATACCCATTTATTGCGTGAAGTTAACCTGCACTGAATACTGTACGCGACAGGGAAATTGATATAGTTAATCCGTCTGTTAGTTAGGTGCACGTCATATACCCATTTATTGTGTGAACTACACCTGAACTGCATACGTGACAAGGGAATTGATATAGTTAATCCGTCTGTTAGTTAGGTGCACGTCATATACCCATTTATTGCGTGAAGTACACCTGCACAGCATATGTGACAGGGAAATTTATATAGTTTATCCGTCTGTTAGTTAGTTGCACATCATATACCCATTTATTGCGTGAAGTACACCTGAATTAGTGTTGAGTGAAGCATTGAAAGCGGAAAGCTTTGATTCATAACAAAGCCGAATTTCCTTGCGCTTCATAGTAATTAATTAGGTTTTCCTAAAATGGCAGCTGCATGTGTTAGAAAATGAAAGTAAGAAGCCCAGGAATGCAAGATCACCCATAATCCTGTGTAGCCAGCCAATCCGCAGGTAGCCATCCCCTGTGATGTCACAGCCCCATAAAACCTTCATCCCGCACAGTTCCCACCATTGTCCTGTGAGCTGAGCTTAGGGAGAGATGTTGCAAGTGATCCGGCACTAGGGACAGTGTTGCTGCAATAATCCACCTGCCATGTTTGATCCATCTACCCTGTTCTGCATAATTAATAAATAATTTTAAAAGTGAAATATCATTAGGTTCATAATAGGAAGGGATCCCGGACCTTACAAAGGGATCCACATGAGATTATGGGCATCCCTGTTGTGGATTCCTCAATTTTATTGCTTTGTGAAAGGTTTTCCTGCTTAAATGGTGTGTACCATCTCTGGAACCATCACACAGGAGGACAGGGGCTGCTGCAGACATACTCGCACTCCCCAAACACAACATCTGAAGGGTTAAAAGTCAGCGATTGGCATTAGTGCCAAGTGGCTGCTCCTTAAAACAGCAGACACCTGGCGGCCATGGCGCCCCCTGCACATGCCAGCAGGCACAATGTTTAAATGCTCGGCTGCCGAGGTAAATTTACTTTCGGCTGTTGGGAAAGGGTTAACTTCCAAGCCTTCACACTGATAGTGGGCCAGCAAGCGGGAAGAATATGATTAGGCAGAGTGGCCTGGTTTATAGTGATTCATGACAAATTAATTCGGAACAAATCAAATTTCTTGGTGAACCTCGGCGAGCCATTTGAATCTAATTTTTCAAAACTTCGCTCATCTCTAATCTGAATATCAAAATATTACATATGATGGTTCACAAAATGGTTGGTTCATGTTTTTGCATGATAATGTTTTGCCCAGGCATCCTCTGCAGGCATCCTCTACTGTATGCATTGTTGCTGGGGATCACCGTTAGCAACGGGCCGCAAGTGCAGGATTTGCTCCCCTGTTTATATATGCATAACTGCATAGGGGTTTGAGCCCTTCCTGCCTGTTTAACACCACACCATTTTTTTCAGTTTGTTTTTATATACAGATAACTGGAGGTGTATAAACTCCAATTTAAATGAGCCTGTTTTCCATCCACAGGCTACATTTAGGTGCACCTGCGAGGCCTGGGTCATATCAGTCAGTCTTGAGTGGGACTTGCAGACTCGGTCCTCCCATTGCTAGCATGATTCCATGCTAGAGGTAACTGGTGAGTTGTTTGTGAGTCGGACCTCACGCTCCTGTAATTTGCCCACTGGCTCCTGGTATTGCCCATACGGCTCAGGTAGGTGAGTGTTAGGACCCGAGCTACTTGAGAAACCTTGGCGCGGTGCTCGGGCTCAGACATGTCCTCCTAGTAGGAGATGTTGGCTAATCTCTAAATTTTATTATCAGTTTGAGGGTTTAGTAAGTCTGCAGAGTGCACCTGTCTTTGCTATTATTATATTGTTATATTGATTATCACATCCACATAATTGCTATCTTGTGTAGGATGTCTATTGTGTCCGCTGCGGGCATCCTTCACTGTATGCATTGTTGCTAGGGATCGCCGTTCGCAACGGGCCACAAGTGCAGGATTTGCTCCTCTGTTTATATATGCACAACTGCATATGGGTTTGAGCACTTCCTGCCTGTTTAACACCACACCATTTTTTTCAGTTGGTGAAGTACTTGAAACAAGGAACACAGGTCTCACATGGAGGCCCAGTCATTGGTGGTAAAGTGGTGCTGTTCTGCAGAGCGACTCACCCGTGCGTGCTGCAGCTGAAACTCCACTATCACCTGCTGCTGCTCGCACAGTCTGGCCAGCATGTGCAAGGTTGAGTTCCACCTTGTGGGCATGTCGCATATGAGGCGGTGAGAGCGGGAAGGCCGAAGTTACGCTGCAGCGCTGACAGGCGAGAAGCAGCAGGGTGAGAACGCCGAAAGCGCGCACAGACGGCCCACACTTTCTGCAGAAGCTCTGACATATCAGGGTAATTTTTAAGGAACCTCTGCACCACCAAATTCAGCACATGAGCCAGGCAAGGGATGTGCATCAAACCGGCTAGTCCCAGAGCTGCTATGAGATTTTGCCCTATATCGCACACTACCAGGCTGGGCTTGAGGCTCACTGGCACCAACCACTCATCGGTCTATTGTTCCATGTCCGTCCACAGCTTCTGCACGGTGTGGGGTTTGTCCCCCAAACAGATACGTTTTAAAACTGCCTGCTGTCATTTACCCCTGGCTGTGCTGAAGTTGGTGGTGAAGGTGTTAAGCTGATCGGATGAGGAGGCGGTAGAGGATGAGGAAGTGGAGTAGGAGGAGGAAGCAACAGGAGGCAAAGAGAAGCACCCTGCAATCCTTGGTGGTGGAAGGACATGCTCCAAACTGCTATCTGCCTCAGGCCCAGCCGCCACTGCATTTACCCAGTGTGCTGTTAGGGAGATATAACGTCCCTGACCGTGCTTACTGGTCCATGTATCTGTAGTTAGGTGGACCTTGCCACAGATGGCGTTGCGCAGTGCACACCTCATTTTGTCGCCCACTTGGTTGTGCAAAGAAGAGATGGCTCGCCTGGAAAAGAAGTGGTGGCTGGTCACGACGTACTGTGGGACAGCCACCGCCATAAGGCTTTTAAAACTCTCCGTCTCCACCAGACGGAATGACAGCATTTTTAAAGGCCAGTAATTTTGAAATGCTGGCATTCAGGGCCAGGGATCGCGGGTGGGTAGGGGGGTACTTCCTCTTCCGCTCCAGTGTTTGGGAGATGGAGAGCTGAATGCTTCCGTGGGACATTGTGGAGATGCTTGATGACCCAGGTGGTGGTGTTGCTGGCAGATCCTCTCTTTGCGGAGTGGCAGGTGCCACTGTCACTCCAGAGGTGGATGAAGAGGCTGAGAGTGAAGCAGAAGAGGAAGCAGGAGGAGCCAGAGACCTTCCTTGGTTTTTGAGGTGTCTACTCCACTGCAGCTCGTGCTTTGCACTTAGATGCCTGGTCATGCAGGTTGTGCTCATGTTGAGAACGTTTATGCCTCGCTTCAGGCTCTGATTGCACAGCGTGCAAACCACTCGTGTGTTGTTGTCAGCACATTGTCTGAAGAACTGCCACACCAGGGATCTTCTTCGAGCTGGCTTTGGTGTGCTCAGTCCCTTGCTGCGTTGGGCAGTAGCAGGCATACTGTCTAGGTGACGGCAGCTCCGCTTTTTCACCCTGCTCCCTCTTCTGCTGTGTTGGTGGCTCTGTGCGACCACCGCCTCTTCCTCCAAACTACACAGGTCACTCGCATGACATTGATTCCATGTGGGGTTGAGGACCTCATCGTCCTCCACATCATCTTCCACCCAGTCTTCACCCCTGCCCTCCTTGTCGGTCTGCACACTTTCAAAAGCCACATCAGTTGGCACCTGTGTTTCGTCATCGTCCGAGACGTGCTGCGGTGGTCCTCTAATGTACTCATCTTGAAACATAAGTGGTTGGGCATTGGTGCACTCAATCTCTTCCAGTTCTGGGGCAGGACTGTGTGGATGGCCCTGGGAAACCCTGCTAGCAGAGTCATCAAAAAGCAGAGGAGACTGCTACATGACTTGGGGCTCAGACTGCTTGGCTGATTAGCAAGGGGGTAAGGTGACAGACTGATGGACATCGGCTGCAGGTGCTAACTCTGATCTTTCAGCAGGAGACTGGGTGGGAGACAATGTGAAGGAACTGGAGGCACTGTCAGCAACCCAATCTAATATCGCCTGTACTTGTTCTGGCCTTACCATTCGTAGAGCCAAAGGCTGCAAATTTTGTATTTTTCCCAAAATGGGTGTTTTTTTTTTTATAACAGAAGATAACAGCAGTATCTAATGCGTGTATTTCACACTGACAGATGCAGCAAAGGTTGCAAATTTTGTATTTTTCACAAAATGGGTGTTTCTTTTTAAATAACAGAAGATAACAGCAGTATCTAACGTGTGTATTTCACACTAACAGATGCCGCAAAGGCTGCTAATTTAGTATTTTTCCCAAAATGGGTGTTTTTTTTTATAACAGAAGATAACAGCAGTATCTAATGCGTGTATTTCACACTGACAAATGCAGCAAGGGCTGTAAAATTTAGTATTTTACCCAAAAAGGGTGTTTTTTAAAACCCAGAAAATTATTGCAGTATTTCAAGCTTAAATTGCACACTGACAAATGCTGCATAGGCCCCAGATGGAGGATATTGCCAAAAATGGGTGTTTTTTTTAACCCAGAAAATTAGTGCAGTATTTCAAGCTTGTATTTAACAATGACAAATGCTACAAAGTCCCCAGATGTAGGGTCTTGCCAAAAATCGGTGATTTTTTTAAACCCAGAATATAATTGCAGTATTTCAAGCTTGTATTTGACTGTCACAAATGCACATATGCTGTGCTGGTGCACAGAACTTGCATAAAATGGCCGCCGCCGCCCACCTAACTAACAGATGGATAAAAGTTATTTTTCTATGTCACTGGGCTCAGGGCAGGGTAAAAAGATTGTGCACCGCACCCACATAACAAAATCTAGGTAGATCGCTGAGTTAACAAGCACTTCAGATTAAAGATTCTTTCCTATTCTCTCCCTCACAGCAGCAGAATCCTATCCCTACACTAATCAGAGCAGAGTGACATGCAGCGCTACGTGACTCCAGCTCATATAGAGGCTGGGTCACATGCTGCACTGGCCAATCACAGCCATGCCATTAGTAGGCATGGCTGTGATGACTTCTAAGGGCACACTAGTTAAACGCTTGTTGATTAGCTGCGCTGCAGCCTTTCAAAAAGCGCCATTAAATTGCCGAACAACGAACCCAAACTTTTACTGAAAATTTTGGGTTTGGGTCCGGGGTCCAAAAATCCTAAAGTTTGGTACGAAGTTCAACCCTAGTTGCAAAAACATAAACAAAAAAAACTTTATTGATTTACAAAAACATACTCATATAAAAGGTTATCTGCCCACCTAGTATGTTTTGGTAGATCAATAAAGTTTTTTTTAGTTTTTGTTAATCTACCTTACAGTTAATCTACACACAAAACCGTTCCTAATCATACAGGAGGCCAAGTTACTTCACAACATTGAGCTAAGGAGCTGCCTCATCCTCTCTGCTCTACTTGTCAGGGATTATGATCTTGATTAGGAAAAGTGGCCATTTTATTTCCCCTGATGATTGCTCCTTAGACAAAACAAGCCATTATAACTAATAAAAAGTATTTGAGAATATATTTATAATAAAGTAATATTTAAGTGTTTTCATTTTCATAATTCCCAGAGAACCCCTTTAACAGGCTGATCTCCCATTACTGGCTGATTCTGTTACTTAGTACTATCCTTAATTTACATTGACCTTTTTTTCCCTTATTTTTTGTGAATTTTCTTTGATTAGAGGTCTGGTTGGCATGTTATTATTTACACATGGTATTTTTTCAAAATCTTGTTTCTACATGATATTATTGCCAAACCAACAACAAGTAGACAAGCTACCAAATTTAAATGTGTGCTACTCCACATCAACAACAACCGAGAAAAACGAACACACATAAATAATGAATAAATATATATATTTTTTATTACAAAATAATTCATTGAAATATCAAGTATAAAAACAGCAATGTTGGAGATACTGATCAACACAGGTGTGTCACAGCGATACTCCCAGTACCAAATATGACCTAACCAAGAGACAATAGACACTGGTGGATCTTGATATTATTTAACATATTACACATTATAACCCAGGCTATTTTGTCCCATAGGTAGCTACTACACCATGCCACTGATTACATCTAAGTTCATGTGGGTTGGTTGCACAACTGTGAATTTCTGCACAGGGAACAAACGTCCTCAATATGCACTCCACAGTACAAATCAAATCCGCAAGGCATTGCTATTAGCACTAATGCATGTGCAAAATAGCTATGGGCCACATTGTCCCACAGATAATTCCCACACCATGTCACTGATTAATGTAGTCTCATATATTGTCATGCAGGTTGGTTGTACTGCTGTACGCATATGCATAGGGAACAACGTCCTCGATATGTAGTCCACAGTACAAATCAAATCAACAAGGCAATACCCTTAACAATAATACATGTGCAAAAATAGCTAACATTGTCATACAGACCGGGGGAGTCGCAGGGCTCACCAACCCCAATTCCCAATTCTTAGGCCTCATGCACACGACCGTTGTGTGCACTCGTGGCCGTTGTGCCGTTTTCCGTTTTTTTTTGCGGACCCATTGACTTTCAATGGGTCCGTGGAAAAATCGGAAAATGCACCGTTTTGCAGCCGCATCCGTGATCCGTGTTTCCTGGCCGTGAAAAAAATATGACCTGTCCTATTTTTTTCACGGCCAACGGTTCACGGACCCATTCAAGTCAATGGGTCCGTGAAAGAACACGGATGCACACAAGATTGGCATCCGTGTCCGTGATCCGTGGCCGTAGGTTAGTTTTTATACAGACGGATCCGAAGATCCGTCTGCATAAAAGCTTTTTCAAAGCTGAGTTTTCACTTCGTGAAAACTCAGAACCGACAGTATATTCTAATACAGAAGCGTTCCCATGGTGATGGGGACGCTTCTAGTTAGAATACACTACAAACTGTGTACAAGACTGCCCCCTGCTGCCTGGCAGCACCCGATCTCTTACAGGGGGCCGTGATCAGCACAATTAACCCCTTCAGGTGCGGCACCTGAAGGGGTTAATTGTGCTGATCACGGCCCCCTGTAAGAGATCAGGGCTGCCAGGCAGCAGGGGGCAGACCCTCCCCCCCCTCCCCAGTTTGAATATCATTGGTGGCCAGTGCGGCCCCCCCCTCCCTCTATTGTAATAATTCGTTGGTGGCACAGTGTGCGCCCCCCCCTCCCTCCCTCTATTGTAATAATTCGTTGGTGGCACAGTGTGCGCCCCCCATCGGCCCCCCCTCCCTCTATAGCATTAACAACATTGGTGGCCAGTGTGCGGCCTCCCATCTCCCCCCCCCCCATCATTGGTGGCAGCGGAGTTCCGATCGGAGTCCCAGTTTAATCGCTGGGGCTCCGATCGGTAACCATGGCAACCAGGACGCTACTACAGTCCTGGTTGCCATGGTTACTTAGCAATAGTACAATAGTAGAAGATTCATACTTACCTGCTGCTGGCTGCTGCTGCGATGTTCGTGTCCGGCCGGGAGCTCCACCTACTGGTAAGTGACAGGTCAGTGCGGTGCATTGCTAAATGAACTGTCACTTACTAGTAGGAGGAGCTCCCGGCCGGACACGAACATCGCAGCTCCCAGGTAAGTATGAATCTTTTACTATTGTACTATTGCTAGTAACCCGCTGCCACCAATGATGTGGGGGGGGGAGATGGGAGGCCGCACACTGGCCACCAATGTTGTCAATGCTATAGAGGGAGGGGGGGGCGATGGGGGGCGCACACTGTGCCACCAACGATTTATTACAATAGAGGGAGGAAGGGGGGGTGGCGCACACTGTGCCACCAACGATTTATTACAATAGAGGGAGGAGGGGGGGGCGCACACTGTGCCACCAACGAATTATTACAATAGAGGGAGGAAGGGGGGGGCGGGCCGCACTGGCCACCAATGATATTCAAACTGGGGAGGGGGGGGTCTGCCTCCTGCTGCCTGGCAGCCCTGATCTCTTACAGGGGGATATGATAGTACAATTAACCCCTTCAGGTGCGGCACCTGAGGGGTTAATTGTGCTGATCACGGCCCCCTGTAAGAGATCGGATGCTGCTAGGCAGCAGGGGGCAGTCATGTACACAGTTTGTAGTATATTCTAACTAGAAGCGTCCCCATCACCATGGGAACGCCTCTGTGTTAGAATATACTGTCGGAAATGAGGTTTCACGATCTAACTCATATCCGACAGTATATTCTAACATAGAGGCGTTCCCATGGTGATGGGGACGCTTCAAGTTAAAATATACCATCGGATTGGAGAAAACTCCGATCTGATGGTATAAAAAGGACTCCAGAATTTACATTGAAAGTCAATGGGGACGGATCCGTTTGAAATGGCACCATATTGTGTCAACGTCAAACGGATCCGTCCCCATTGACTTGCATTGTAATTCAGGACGGATCCGTTTGGCTCCGCACGGCCAGGCGGACACCAAAACGACTTTTTTTTCATGTCCGTGGATCCTCCAAAAATCAAGGAAGACCCACGGACGAAAAAACGGTCACGGATCACGGGAAAACGGAACCCCGTTTTGCGGACCGCAAAAAAATACGGTCGTGTGCATGAGGCCTTAATTACATTGACCTTTTTTTCCCCTTATTTCTTGTGAATTTTCTTTGATTAGAGGTCTGGTTGTCATGTTATTATTTACACATGGTGTTTTTGAAAAATCTTGTTTCTACATGATATTTTTGCAATTGATTCTTGCATATTTTATTAATATGATTTGATATTGGTAATCTTCATAGGATGTTGGGGAGATCTATTTTCTCTATATATTTGTGTATTGAATTTATTATGGGTCAGCTCTGCAGGGAGTGGGGGGTTACTTAATTATATTTCAGTTTATCAATATATACTGTACAATTTGCAGTGACTCCTATGGAAAAACATGCAGTGGCAAAAGAAGACAAGCTGAAACATGCACCGCCTATAGAACCTAAAAAAGGTAACATATTCATCATATTAATCAGATTACAACAATAAATAATAATACATCTAATAAATAAATAATCACCAGAATCTAAGAAAGATAACCAATCAGATTATCTAAAATAGCTAAGATAATCTGTTGGTATATTAAATTAAAAGGGTTGTCCGACAGTTTTTGAAACTTTCAACTCAGTTACCAGGCTTATAAAAGTTAGAATAAAGCTTAATTTGCTTAACATCCCTCCGCTCAAACGCTGCTAGTTCAGTTCTAGGGGATTCAGGTCTCTGTAGGAATGAAATGGATGATGTCATGTCCATCACCACTCAGTTAAAAGGTGGCCTCAGCAGTCATCACTAGTGTTGAGCGCGAATATTCGAAAAGCGAATTTTTTTCGCGAATATCGCAATTTCGAGATTTCGCGAATATTTCGAATATAGTGCTATATATTCGTAAAAACGAATATTCGTATTTATTATTTTTTTTTTTTAACAAAATTACAGTACACATATCATTGATTGTTTCCCAAAGGTCCAAAAGCTCAGATCTTAGTCACATTGCCGAGAAAGTGATTGAGGTGCGAATCTTCGTAAGGCGATTATATTAGCGCATAGTCGAATATCTGCACTTGTCCCAGAACAGAGGCAAAGGGCTTTGCATTCATACTTTAGTGAATTGAGTTGTGAATCTTCGTAAGGCGATTATATTAGCGCACAGGTGAATATCAGCACTTGTCCCCAGAACAGAAAGGCAAAGGCCTGTGCATTCATATAGTATAGCACCATATTCGCGAATATTTAGAACTTCGAAAATTTCGACTTACGAATATTTGTTTTTTTTATTTTAGTTTCCACCGTACAGATTACATTGTTCTGTACTCTGTCAACTACTTTCATCAGCCCACACTATATCTCGATTGTTTCCCAAAGGTCCAAAAGCTCAGATCTTAGTCACATTGCCGAGAAAGTGATTGAGGCGCGAAATTTCGTAATGCGATTTTATTAGCGCACATGCGAATATCGGCTCTTCGTGAGGACACTAATCCCTCCCTCATTTTAGATTGTGGGCCAATGAGAAGGAGTCCAACAGGTTAGCAACATCCCTAGCAACCAATCAGAACATCCCTAGCAACCAATGCGAAATAATAACGAATTTGAATATTCGCGAATATTTTTCGAATATTCTTTCGAATATTCGCGAAATTTCGCGAATTCGAATATGGGACATGCCGCTCAACACTAGTCATCACGTAAAGTTTCACAGGGACCAGAGAACAAGAAACTTACCATTCTCTAGTCTAAATGGAAATCTCTTCACAAATTGAAATATTTGCAGAGACTCCAGTAAATGAACATGAAAAGTCAACAGAACACAAGAAGAAACACAAGGAGTCAACAGAGCTTAAGAAGAAACAGGAGGAGCCAGCACAACCAAAGAAAGGTAACCATGTATCTTGTCACACATTTCTCATGGACTCAATTATTAACATGTAACAATTTATAAAAATGTATTATATTTCTTTTATTTATGTCTGTACTTCACCTTTATTAAAAAAAAATCTAAAAGTTAACAAAAATTAGAAAAATTTAAAAGACAGATAGCGATAACTCATAATATACTCATTAATTAACATTCACCATATTTCTACTTTACGTTGGCATCATTTTGTTAATGTAATTTTATTTTTTAGGACGTTAGAAGGTTTAGAATTTTAGAACATTTTCAGAATCAATTTTTTTTAAGGACCAGTTCAGTTCTGAAGTCATTTTGAGGAGCTCACATAATAGAAACCACCCATAAATACCCCATTTTAGAAACTACACCCCTCAAACTATTCAAAACTGGTTTTAGAAATGTTGTATGTACCCTTTAAATACCATTTAAGTATTCAACAGGAATTAAAGCAAAATAGAGGTGAAATTTCAAAATGTCACTGTTTTTGTAGATTTTGCATTGTCATCAATTCTTTTTCCTGTAACACATCAAGGGTTAACAACAAAACAAACCTCAATATTTATTACCCTGAGTCTGCAGATTACAGAAACACCCCATATGTGGTTGTATACTGCTGTATGGGCACACGGCAAGGAACAGAAGGCAAGGAGCGCCATTTGATTTTTGGAGGGCAGATTTTGGTGGAATGGTCTTAGGGCGCTATGTTGCATTTGATGAGAGCCTGAGATACTCCTACAGTGAAAACCCGCAAAAAGTGACCACATTTTGTAAACTACACCAACCAAGGAATTTTTAAGGGGTGTAGTGAGCACTTTGAGCCAATAGGCATTTCATAGAATTTACAAACCCATGGCTGTGAAAATGAAAAATTGCATTTTTGTTTTACAAGAAAATGGTGCTTTAGGACCAAACTTTCTTTTTCACAAAATATAACAGGACAATATCCCCCCACAATTTGCTACCAATTTTCTTCTGAATACAGTAAAACTCCCCAATTATTGTCCTAAACTGTTATTTGGGGATATGCCACGGCTCAGAAGGGAAGGAGCGGAATCTAGATTTTCTAACATAGAATTTTCTGTCATGGTTTTTAAGAGTGTTAACTTTATTTTTTTTGTTGACTGAGCTGCTTGAGGGCATATTTTTTGCGGGACAAGCTGTAGTTTTATTGGCACAATTTTGGGGTACATATTTCTGTCTGGTAGCTTTTTACCTAATTTTTTGGGGGTTAACTCACAAAAAAAGCTGTTTGGTGTCATTTTTCTATATTTCTTTTACACCATTCACTAGATGGAATAGATCATGTGATAGTTTTGTATATACAGTCATTAAGGATGCAGCAATACCAAATATGTTTATTTATTTTTTATTTTTATGTTTTACACAATAAGAACATTTTTAGGAAAAAATCATGTTTTTTTGTTGCTATTTTCTTAAAACCACCTTTTTTAAAAATTTTCTGGCTATGGTCTTGTGTGAGGGCTTGATTTTGTGAGATGAGGTCATGTTTTTATTGCTACCATTTTGGGCTACATAAGACTTTTTGTTTGATTGATATTATGTTTTTTGGGAGGTGAGATGACTAAAAAAGCAGTTTTGGTGTAATTTTTATTAGTTTTTTTATATTGTTTATATGATGGGATAGATCATGTGATATTTTTGTAGAGCCAGTTGTTACGGACGCAGCAATACCAAATATGTTAATATTTTTTTTAATGTTTTACACAATAAGCATTTTAAAAAAAAAATCATGTTTTTGTGCAATTTTCTTAGAGCCATATTTTTTATTTCTTTTTTTAGCTATGGTCTAATTTTTTGTCGGATGAGGTGACGTTTTTATTTCTACCATTTTGGGGTACATACTACTATGTTTTTTGGGAGGTGAGGTAAATTTTAAAAGCTGTTTTAAAAGCTATTTTTAACATTTTTTAAATGGAAATGTTTTTTTTACACATGAAACTTTTATTTTTATTGTTTTTACACTTTGTGTTCCCCATAAGGTCTCTATTGATTTCCCCTATAACTGGGTCGGACATAGTAGCCCCAGTTACAGGGAAAAAAACACCCCCCAGAGAGTCTATACAGCATTATACAGCGCTGAACAGCCTCAGTGCAGGGCTGATCGAGGTCTATGGAAGATTTGGCAGCTCCTGCACTCCCTCGGCCCCGGCAGTCACATGACCAACAGACCAGGACGGGAAGCACACAACGTTTCCAGATCTGTATGCACAGCGCTCCTTCAGTGATGTGTATGCAGCAATACAGAAGGCAGGGACATCCAGGAACAGTCCCTGCCTTCTATCTGGTGTGCGCTACTGTCACTCACAGCGGGACCCCAGCTCGGCAGCTGAAAAATTTGCGTGCAGCTGCCATCTCTGAAAAGACATTTCAAAACATCTGATCAGAGCTAAACCCAACTGCCCAGGACGCCTCTTTAGTTAATGGTCAGTCGGGAAGTGATTAACTCCATAAAGACCCGTGCCGTATATGTACGGCGCTGGTGGACATGACTAAAGGTCCAGCACCGTACATGTACGGCGCACTGGTCGGCTGGGTGCAGGAGCTGCACCCGCCTGATCAGCCTCAGGGGTCCGGCAGTCAATGATAGCCGGACCCCTGCTATATGCACCGGCATTGGTGAAAACACTGATGCCGGCGCATTAATCCTCGCACTGCGGCAGTCAGCGTGGACCGCAGCACGTGCGGAATCCTGCTGGGTGCGGGGTGGCCATCGGGTCACCATACTGCTATGTCGGTGACCCGATGGAAGGGAAGGCAGCCTGATGCCTTCCTTAGGCATTGTGGCTGCCTTCCAGGACAGCCTGTGAGATCCAGCCCCCTGGATCTCACAGGAGGAAGCCTATAAGTGTATTACAGTGTGTAATACACTTATAGCCAATGCATCACAATACAGAAGTATTGTGATGCATTGTAAAGGGGATCAGACCCCCATAAGTTGAAGGGAGTGGGACAAAAAATAAAGTGAAAAAAATTTAATAAAGTTTTGCAAAAAAATTTTAAGTTGAAAGTAAAAAAATATCACATGACCTAACCCCTCAGGCGAACACTGTCAAAAACATAAAATAAAAACTATGATAAAAAAAAAATTTTGGTCACCTTACATCACTAAAAGTGCAACACAAAGTGATCAAGAAGGCATATAACCCCCAAAATAGTACCAATCTAACCGTCACCTCATCCCACAAAAAATTTGTCCCTACCTAAGACAATCACCCAAAAAATAAAAAATAAACTATGGATCTCAGAATATAGAGACACTTTTTGTTTCAAAAATAATATTATTGTGTAAAACTTAAATAAATAAAAAAATTGACATATTAGGTAGTACCACGCCCAAAATGACCTGCTTTATAAAAATATCACATGAACTAACCCCTCAGGTGAACATCTTAAAAAAAAACGGTGTAAAAAAAGCGATTTGTTTGTCACCTTATAGAAACATAGAAACATAGAATGTGTCGGCAGATAAGAACCATTTGGCCCATCTAGTCTGCCCAATATACTAAATACTATGGATAGCCCCTGGCCCTATCTTATCACAAAAAGTGTAATACCAAGCGATCAAAAAGTCATACGCACCCCAAAATCATAACAATAACCGTCATCTCATCCCGCAAAAATTGAAACCCTACATAGGACAATTGCCCAAAAAATAACAAAACTATGGCTCTCAGAATATGGAGACACTCAAACATGATTTTTTTGTTTAAAAAATGCTATTATTGTGTAAAACATAAATAAAAAAAAGTATACATATTAGGTATTTACATGTCCATAAGAACCTGTTGTATAAAAATATCACATGACCTAAACCCTCAGGTGAATACCGTAAAAAAAATAAGTGTTAAAAAAGCCTATCAAAAAAGTAACATACAGAAGAATTGAGTCCCAGCATCCAGAGCTTCGAAAGGTTGCTTCGTCTTTATTCGGATGGTGGGTGAGGTGTGTACTGGATGTATTCCATTTTATGAATCCAAATAAAGAAGAAGCAACCTTTTGAAGCTCTGGATGCTGGGACTCATTTCTTCCGTATGTTACATAGAAGGCTGGTCTGGACTTGTTCCGCGCATCCTCGTCTATGGTGAGCTGGAAATCGCAACTTTTTAACCAAAATAGTAGTCATATTTGGTATTGTCGCATCAGTAGCAACCTGCTCTATAAAAATACCACATAATCTATCCTGTCAGATGAACATTGTAAATAACCTAAAATAAAAAAACGGTGCCAAAACAGCTATATTTTGTTACCTTGACTCACAAAAAGTGTGAAAATATAGAGCAACCAAAAATAATATGTACCCTAAAATAGTACAAACAAAAATGCCACCTTATCCTGTAGTTTCCAAAATGGGGTCACTTTTTGGGAGTTTCAACTCTAGGGGTGCATCAGGGTGTCTTCAAATGTGACATGGCAACTTAAAATTATGCCAGTGAAATCTGCCCTCTAAAAACCATATGGCGTTCCTTTTCTTCTGAGCCCTGGGGTGTTTCTGTAAACTACAGAATCAGGGCAATAAATATTGAGTTTTGGTTTGGCTGTTAACCCTTGCTTTGTTACTGGAAAACATGTATTAAAATTGAAAATCTGCCAAAAAAGTGAAATTCTGAAATTTCATCTACATATTTGTGGGACACTTAAGGCCTCTTTCACACGGGCGTCATGGATTTGGACCGGATGCGTACAGGGAAAATCGTGGGATTTTGCTTGCGAGTGCTTCAGTTTTGTATGCGATAGCGTCGCGTTGTTACATTTTTGCCGCGCGTGTGGCATGCCATGTTTTGAACCCAAAAAAAATCGCCATGTTTGTAACCCGAACCCGAACCCGGACTTCTTCACAGAAGTTCGGATTTGGGTTAGGTGTTCTGTAGATTTTATTATTTTCCCTTATAACATGGTTATAAGAGAAAATAATAGCATTCTTAATACAGAATGCTTAGTAAAATAGGGATGGAGGGGTTAAAAATGTCACTAACCTAATCCACTTGTTCGTGCAGCCCGACTTCTCTTCTGTCTTCTTCTTTGTTGTCCAGGAGGAAAAGGACCTGTGGTGACGTCACCACAGGTCCTTTTCCTCCTGGACATCAAAGAAGAAAACAGAAGAGAAGGCGGGATACGCGAACAAGTGGATGAGGTGAGTTAATTTTATTATTTTTTTTTAACCCCTCCATCCCTATTTTACCAAGCATTTTGTATTAACCACCTCAGCCCCCCTAGCTTAAAAACCCTTAATGACCAGGCCACTTTTTACAATTCTGACCTACACTACTTTTATCATTTATTGCTCAGTCATGCAACTTACCACCCAAATGAATTTTACCTCCTTTTCTTCTCACTAATAGAGCTTTCATTTGGTGGTATTTCATTGCTGCTGACATTTTTACTTTTTTTGTTATTAATCAAAATTTAACGATTTTTTTGCAAAAAAATGACATTTTTCAGTTTCAGTTGTAAAATTTTGCAAAAAAAAACGACATCCATATATAAATTTTTCTCTAAATTTATTGTTCTACATGTCTTTGATTAAAAAAAATGTTTGGGTAAAAAAAAAATGGTTTGGGTAAAAGTTATAGCGTTTACAAACTATGGTACAAAAATGTGAATTTCCGCTTTTTGAAGCAGCTCTGACTTTCTGAGCACCTGTCATGTTTCCTGAGGTTCTACAATGGCCAGACAGTACAAACACCCCACAAATGACCCCATTTCGGAAAGTAGACACCCTAAGGTATTCTCTGATGGGCATAGTGAGAGAGCGGCGGACCCAACGAGAATCAACAATTCTGGCTATTTGAAACTCCAGATTACCAGCCACAATAACAGGAGGAGGTGGCAGCGGCGATGGTTCTAGAGGTGGAACATACTTCTTGAGTAACGATTTATGGAAGACGTTATGGATCTTAAAAGTCTGAGGTAGCTCCAGGCGAAAAGCCACAGGGTTAATGACGGATACTATTTTATAGGGACCAATGAACCTAGGACCCAGTTTCCAAGAAGGAACCTTCAACTTAATATTCCTAGTAGATAACCACACATAGTCATTCACTCCTAGGTCCGGACCTGGCGACCGTTTCTTATCGGCCATGCATTTATATTTACCACTCATCTTTTTCAAGTTAACTTGCACCTTCTGCCATACCGATGAAAGAGATGAAGAAAACCATTCCTCTTCGGGAACCCCAGAAGACCCCCCCTCTTTGAAAGTACAAAATTGGGGATGAAAACCGTATGTACCAAGGAATGGTGACTTGCCAGTGGACTCCTGATAATGATTATTTATGGCAAACTCAGCTAACGGTAAATATGATGACCACAACTCTTGGTTTTCAGACACAAAACACCTTAAATATGTTTCTAGGTTTTGGTTGGTACGCTCAGTCTGTCCATTCGACTGAGGATGGAAAGCTGAGGAAAAGGACAAGTGAACCCCCAAACGGGAACAAAAAGCTTTCCAAAACTTAGAAATAAACTGGGTTCCCCGATCCGAAACCACATCGGAAGGGACCCCGTGAAGCTTCACGATTTCACTGATAAACACCTGAGCAAGAGTTTTAGCATTAGGAAGTGCAGGTAGTGCAATAAAGTGTACCATTTTGCTAAACCTGTCTACTACTACCAAGATAACTGTTTTACCCGCCGACAACGGTAAGTCAGTGATGAAATCCATTGACAGATGTGTCCATGGACTATTGGGGATGAAAAGTGGCAATAAAGACCCTGCTGGACGTGTATGAGAGACTTTCGCGCGTGCACAAGTAGAACAAGTAGACACGAAATCCATTACATCCTGACGCAACCTTGGCCACCAAAAACGACGAGATAATAGCTCCAAGGTGGCTTTACTACCCGGGTGTCCAGCAAGTGCCGAATTATGATATTCTTTTAATAATTCAAGACGCAGGTTTAACGGTACAAACAATTTCTCTGAGGGGCAAGAGGCCGGGGCGTCCCCCTGAGCCTCTAACACCTTTCCCTCTAGAACAGAGTGTACAGCAGAGACAACCACTCCTCTTTGTAAAATAGGTACCGGATCACAAACATTACCCCCTCCAGGGAAACTACGAGATAATGCGTCTGCCTTGGTATTTTTTGCCCCAGGACGATAGGTGATTACAAAGTTAAATCTGGTAAAGAATAGCGACCACCTAGCTTGTCTAGGGGTGAGACGCTTAGCCGATTCTAGGTACAGAAGGTTTTTGTGATCCGTAATCACCGTGACGGGTGGATTGCTCCCTCTAAGAAGTGACGCCACTCTTCAAGCGCCAGTTTAATCGCCAACAGTTCCCTATTTCCAATATCATAATTCTTCTCTGCAGAAGATAATTTTTTGGAAAAGAAAGCGCAAGGACGCCATTTGCCAGGAGACGGATCCTGAGACAATACAGCCCCCACTCCCACCTCTGACGCATCTACCTCGACAATAAAAGGCTGGGAGACATCAGGTTGAATTAGAACAGGTGCCGAGGTAAACCTCTCCTTTAGAGAGGAAAATGCATCTTTAGCGGCGTCAGACCATTTGGAAAAATCCGTCCCCTTCCTAGTCATGTCGGTAAGGGGTTTAACGATCACTGAATAATTTTTAATGAACTTTCTATAGAAATTAGCGAAACCCAAAAACCGTTGTAGGGCTTTAAGGTTCTCAGGAAGATCCCAATCTAAAATTGCCTGGACCTTCCCAGGATCCATGCGGAAACCTGAAGCAGATAATAGATATCCCAGGAACTGTAATTCCTGAACGGCGAAGACACATTTTTCAATTTTCGCATATAATTTATTCGTCCGTAGGACCTGCAGTACTTGCCTGACATGCACCTCATGTGTTTTCAGATCAGCCGAATAAATTAAGATATCATCTAGGTATATGACTACAAACCTGCCGATGAGATGACTAAAAATATCATTAACGAAATGTTGGAAGACAGCAGGGGCATTGGTCAGACCGAAAGGCATAACCAGATTTTCATAATGCCCCTCAGGGGTGTTAAAAGCTGTCTTCCACTCATCCCCTTCCTTGATACGAATCAGATTGTAGGCCCCCCTAAGATCAAGTTTGGAGAACCACTTAGCACCCGCAATCTGATTAAAAAGGTAAGGAATGAGTGGAAGAGGGTATGGGTCACGGATGGTTATCTGGTTTAACTCACGGAAATCTAAGCAAGGACGCAGGCCCCCATCTTTCTTTTTAACAAAGAAAAACCCTGCAGCCACGAGTGAAGAAGAGGGTCTGATGTGTCCCTTAGCCAGACTCTCGGAGATATAATCTTTCATGGCTTGTCTCTCGGGACCCGAAAGATTATACAACCTGGACTTGGGTAATTTTGCCCCGGGAATCAGGTTAACCGGGCAATCATAAGGACGATGAGGTGGTAGCTTCTGACAACCCTTTTCAGAAAAAACTTCCTCAAAGTCCGAAATAAATGTAGGTAGGGGAGCTATGGAGGCGATTAAGCAATTGTTATTATAAGCAATTCTCTCTGCAATGCTCACTCCACTCCAATATCTCCCTGGCCTGCCAATCCACCACTGGATTGTGCGCTACCAACCAGGGAAGACCCAATACCACCGGAGAGGGAAGGCCCTCCAGAACGTAACATGAAAGACACTCATTATGGTGGTCCCCTACCCGAAGGTGTAAATTACGAACAATGTGGGTGAGGTTTCTCTGAGACAGAGGAGCAGAATCTATAGCGAATACGGGAATTGGTCTCTGCAGCGTACAGAGAGTCAAACCCATAGTGCGGGCAAAATGGGCATCAATCAAGTTTACCCCTGCACCACTGTCTAGAAAAAAAGAAATAGACTCTGTCTTAACACCAAAAACAATGACCGCTGGTAACACAAATTGAGATGTTCGTATGGAGGAAACGTATACCCCCCGGCTGACATCCTCCGCACAGCCCGGGGTTAGTAGTTTTCCGACGGTCTTTTGTTTTTGAGAAAGGAGGGACAGACATTAATGAAATTACCCTTCCCCCCACAGAAAAAACAAGCCCCCCCCCTACGGCGAACCTCGGGAGGACGGACCTGACGAGAAGTTCCGCCTAGCTGCATAGGCTCATCTAAGTCAGTACAGGCTGACTGTTGCTTGGGAGAGGTAACCAATTGCTCAGGAATTTTCGATCTCTCCCTAAGACGTCTATCTATTCTGATAGAGAGGGACATAACAGCATCAAGGGAAAGGGGGGTCTCATACAGCACCAGTGCATCCTTAACCCTTTCAGATAACCCAGAGCAGAACTGACTCCTGAGAGCCGGGTCGTTCCACTGAGTATCCGTAGCCCACCTACGGAACTCTGAGCAATATTCCTCTGCTGACCGATCTCCCTGTAGGAGTCTCCGTAACTTCGACTCAGCCAGGGCGACTCGGTCAGGGTCATCATATATGAGACCCAAAGCCCCAAAAAATCCCTCCACTGACCGAAGAGCCTGAGAACCAGGGGGTAACGAGAACGCCCAGGATTGCGGATCCCCCTGAAGCAGGAAAATGACAATCCCTACCCGCTGTTTTTCATGACCTGAGGAGTAAGGGCGCAACTTAAAATATAATTTGCAGGCCTCACGGAGCGTCGCAAATTTGTCCCTTCCCCCAGAAAATCTGTCAGGAAGGGCAACCTTGGGTTCTGTAACAACCTGGTTACCCATAGCAACCGCTGGGGGTGCGGTCTGCTGCATTTGCTGCTGTTGTTGGAGAACAGACGCCTTCAATCCTGCCACCTCCAAAGACAGGCTTTGAAGCTGTTCTGCCAAGGCATCAATAGGATCCATATTGGATTCTAAGTAGAGAAAAAAAAACAACAAATAAAAAATTATATATATATTTTTTTTTTTCTCAAAAAGTAAGGGCCAGTTATAATATCACGGTCGGCGTGGCTATCACATACGTGACACAGAGGGAGGGAACGAGGAAGGCCCTGCCAAAGTGAGAGGGAAGGTGGTGACCCCTGACTCACCTTGCGGCTGGCACCTGGCTGCCCTGACGTCCCTAGACGGGTTCCTCACCCTTACGCCGATCACGTGCCTAAAGCCCTGGCTTTCCCTGAGCTGAGCCCTCGATAGTGAACAGGGCGGTGGGAACACTAGTCCGCACCACTAGCTCTAAGGGAAAACACCAAGGGGAGGACAGACAACACAGACTCAACATATAATCCCAGGTGGGCGACAACAGGAGACAACAATAAGCCCAACAGGGATCCGGAGGGTAGCACTCTGGAACGACAACCAGGATTCACAACTCCAGTGGGTCAGTATAGATGTCCAGGCAGGAAGCTCTATAACTGGCAACTAGAGAAGTGTGAGGGGAGAATATAAGGAGGTTGGGAGTGGCAGACAAGAAACAGCTGAGGAGGAGAAGCTACGGATCCCTGAGTGAGACAAAAAGGATAGCAAGGCAAACACAGAAAACAATCACTAAGAAACAACGTGATCTTTAGATATAGAGCGCGCAGCCACCCGCTGCGACTTCCTGACCCCGGGTATAACGGAGTCAGACGTGGCTCTTGATACCCTCTTGACACTTGGACTGGGCATAAGAGCTTCCCGGGTTGGCGGATATAAATTGAGTGGCATACCGATTTGTTTCTGCCACGACTAAGTCCAAGAGCTCCGCAGTCAATAACAGCTCAAAAAATCCCAGGGCCGAACCGATCTGAGCCGTCTCAACCCGAACTCCAGACTGGGCGGTGAAAGGGGGAACTAATGGTGCGGCTGAAGTTGGTGACTGCCAATCAGGGTTTGCCAGCACCTCAGGGATTCTAGGGGCTCTACGGGCCTGTCTGTGCGGTGGCTGCGACGGGGTAACTACTGCACGTGCCACCGTACCAGCTTCAACTTCCCTTCTGGTGCTCGCCACTTCACCAGGTTGTACGGCAGTGCTGGTACTAGGTCCAGGATGGGCTGCGCTGCTGGTGTATGCCTCACCACGTAATCTGACAGCGCCAGCCCCACTCTGCTGCCCTTGAAACGGATCCTGCGCAACCTGTGGTCTAGCGACACGGGGCCGGGTACGCCTGCTGCTATCAGGGACCTCAACCTCCTCATCCGAACTTTGGGTCAGACTGCCACTGATCTCTACAGGTTCATATTCTGACCCGCTAGATTCGTCAGATGAGGGTTCCCATTCCTCATCCGACTGGGTCAGAAGCCTGTAGGCCTCTTCAGAAGAATACCCCCTGTTTGCCATTTGGACTACTAAATTTAGGGGTATTCCCTGAGACTACCCAAGAAAAAAAGCAAGCCTGTCTTACAAAGGGGAGGCTAGCGAAGTACCGGAGGCCGCTGCGGTTGATAAAAAATATCAAAACTGATTTTTTTTATCGCCGCAGCGCTTGTAAAGTGATTGTGCAGTGATAAAAAAACAAAAAGTTTTTTGTCACTGCTGCGGGGCGGGTGTGGGTGAACGCACGTGTGGGCGACCGATCAGGCCTGATCGGGCAAACACTGCGTTTTGGGTGGAGGGCAAGCTAAGGTGACACTAATACAATTATAGATCTGACTGTGATCAGTTTTGATCACTTACAGATACTATAAAAGTACAAAAGCTGATTAGCGGTACGCTAATCAGCGAATAAGTGACTGCGGTGCGGTGGGCTGGGCGCTAACCGACGCTAACTACCTAACCAAGGGACCTAAACTATCCTAAAACTATTAATCAATACCAGTGAAAAAAAAAATGTGACAGTTTACACTGATCACTTTTTTCTCTTTCACTAGGTGATTGACAGGAGCGATCAAGGGGTTAATTGGGGTGATGGAGGGTGATGGAGGGTGATCTGGGGGCTAAGTGGGGTGTTGGTGGCTACTCACAGTGATGTGTGCTCCTCTGCTGGAACCAACCGACGAAAAGGACCAGCAGAGGAGCACAGAAGCCATTTAACACATCATATTTACTAATATAATGTGTTAGGTGGCTTCTGATTCGATTTTTTGAAAATCATCAACCTGCCAGTCAATCATCAATCATTGGCTGGCAGGTTGATGACGAACTTGTCTTTTAAATTTTGCCGGCCCGCGATGCGCATGTGCGGGCCGGCTTTGGCCGAAATCTCGCGTCTCGCGAGAGGACGCACTGGCGCGTCCACCCAGAGTAACAGGACCGCCGCAAAGACGCAATCCTGCGTACGGCGGTCCAGAGCAGGTTAACCACTTCCCATCTGGGCCCTTTGCCCCCTTTCTGACCAGGCCAAATTTTGCAAAACTGACATATCTCACTTTATGTGGTAATAACTTTGGAACGCCTTTATTTATCCAAGTCATTCAGAGATTGTTTTCTCGTGACACATTGTACTTCATGATAGTCATAAATTTGAGTCAAAATATTTCACCTTTATTTATGAAAAAATCCCAAATTTACCCAAAAATTTGAAAAATTCGCAATTTTCTAAATCTCAATTTCTCTGCTTTTAAAACAGAAAGTGATACCTCATAAAATATTTATTATTTAACATTCCCCATATGTCTACTTTATGTTGGCATCATTTTGGAAATGTCATTTTATTTTTTTAGGACGTTAGAAGGCTTAGAAGTTTAGAATGAATTCTTCAAATTTTTAAGAAAATTGCCAAAATCCACTTTATAAGGACCAGTTCAGGTCTGAAGTCACTTTGTGGGGCCTACATAGTGGATACCCCCATAAATGACCCCATTGTAGAAACTACACCCCTAAAGGTATTCAAAACCGATTTTACAAACTTTGTTAACCCTTTAGGCGTTCCACAAGAATTAAAGGAAAATGGAGATCAAATTTTAAAATTTCACTTTTTTGGCAGATTTTCCATTTTAATCAATTTTTTTCTTTAACACATCGATGGTTAACAGCCAAACAAAACTCAATATTTATTACCCAGATTCTGCGGTTTACAGAAACACCCCACATGTGGTCATAAACTGCTGTATGGGCACACGGCAGGGCACAGAAGAAAAGGAACTCCACATGGTTTTTAGATGCCATGTCCCATTTGAAGCCCCCTGATGCACCCTTACAGTAGAAACTCCCAAAAAGTGACCCCATTTTGGAAACTAGGGGATAAGGTGCCAGTTTTATTAGTACTATTTTTGGGTACATATGATTTTTTGATCATTCATTATAACACTTTATGGGGCAAGGTGACCAAAAAATTGGTTGTTTTAGCACAGTTTCTATTTATTTATTTTTACAGCGTTCACCTGAGGGGTTCAGTCAAGTGACATTTTTATAGAGCAGATTGTTACGGACGTGGCGATACCTAATATGTATACTTTTTCTCATTTATTAAAGTTTTACACAATAATAGCATTTTTGAAACAAAAAAATTATGTTTTAATGTGTCCATGTTCTGAGAGCTATAGTTTTTTTATTTTTTGAGAGATTTTCTTATGTAGGGGCTCATTTTTTGCGGGATGAGGTGACGGTTTTATTGGTACTATTTTGTGGGACATACGCATTTTTGATCACTTGGTGTTGCACCTTTTGTGATGCAAGGTGACAAAAATTGCTTGTTTTGACACAGTTTTTATTTTTTTATTTTTACGGTGTTCACCCGAGGGGTTAGGTCATCTGATATTTTTATAGAGCTGGTTTTTACGGACATGGCAATACCTAATATGTATACTTTTTTTTATTTGTTTCACTTTAACACAATAATAGCATTTTTGAAACCAAAAAAATGATGTTTTAGTGTCTCCATGTTCTAAGAGCTATAGTTTTTTTATTTTTTAAGAGATTTTCTTATGTAGGGGCTCATTTTTTGCGGGATGAGGTGACGGTTTTATTGGTACTATTTTGTGGGACATACGCGTTTTTGATCACTTGGTGTTGCACCTTTTGTGATGCAAGGTGACAAAAATTGCTTGTTTTGACAGTTTTTTTTTTTTGTTTTTTTACGGTGTTCACCCGAGGGGTTAGGTCATGTGATACTTTTATAGAGCTAGTTTTTACGGACGCGGCGATACCTAATATGTCTATTTTATTTTATTTTTTCTATTTTAAATTTTTTTTTTTTATTCCTTACTTGGGAACTTTTTTTTTTTTACATGTGAAACTTTATTTTATTTTAATTTTTAACCCTTTATTTTTTTTATTTTTTTTTACACTTTTCGTCCCCCATAAGGTCATACAAGACCTCTGGGGGACATTTGCTTCACTTTTTCTTTTTTTTTTCACAGTTGATTTCTCCTGTAACTGGGGCTGACATAGTAGCCCCAGTTACAGAAGAAATGCACCCCTATAGAGGCTGTACAGCAGCAATCCTGCGCTGTACAGCCTCACAGCAGGGCTGATCGAGGTCTCTGAGAGACCTCACACAGCTCCTGCACACTCCGTTCACGGAGGTCACATGACCGCCGGGCCGGAACAGGAAGCGCACAGCGCTTCCTTCTCTGCAGACACAGCGCTCAGTGAGCGCTGTGTCTGCAGCGATCGTGGAGGCAGGGACACCTGGGCACTGTCCCTGCCTCCTCTCTGGGTTGCCCTGCTGTCACTGACAGCGGGCAACCCGATCAGCAGCTGCACGATTAGCGTGCAGCTGCTATTTCTGACAGGACGTTCTAAAACGTGCTGTCAGAAATAGACGTCCACCCATAGGACGTTTATATCCTATGGGCGGACGTGAGGCGGTTAAGAATGCTATTATTTTCCCTTATAACCATAAATGAGTTGAAACTCCTAAAGCCTTCATCCAATTTTAATGTGGATACCCTCAAATGAAAGCTAAAAGTCTGGACTTTATGTCCATGTCCACTATATAACTATAACTTGAATATCTTTTAGTAAACAGGTTAAAAAATTGTGTCGGTGTCCAAATATATATGGACCTAACTGTACTCCCCTGGCTGACTGTAGATATGGTCCTTAATATGCTAAAAAAAAAAGTGAACAAGGCCCCAGGTCCAGATGAATTACACCCTAGAGTTCTAAATGAACTCAGTTCAATTATTGCTTTGTTCAAAATATTTACCAAGAGACTGGCGCAAGGTGAATGTGGTGCCTATTTTCTAAGAGGGTGCTAGGTCTTCACCAGGAAATTATAGACCAGTAAGCTTAACATCCATAGTGGGAAAATAGTTTGAGGGCCTTCTACGGGACTATATACAGAATTATGTAGCTGTCAATAATATAATAAGTGATAGCAAACATGGTTTTACTAAGAACAAAAGCTGTCACACTAATCTGATTTGTTTTTATGATGAGGTGAATAGAAGCCTGGACAGAGGGAAGGCTGTCAATATTGTGTTTTTGGACTTTGAAAAGGCATTTGATATTGTCCCACATGGACAACAAATTGGTAAATTAAGGTCTATTGGTTTAGAAAATATAATTTGTAAAAGAATTGAAAATTGGCTTCATGATCGTATCCAAAGAGTTGTGGTCAATAATTCCTACTCTGACCACAGTGCTTCTACTTCCGGTGGCTGCTTCATGAATTATTATCACAGGGATCGCAGGTCAGTGAATGTAACGGAGCATTAGATTGCATAGAAAGGGGGAATATAAATGTAATTTTAACTACTAAGACTCCTGTGCCCAGCCTTCTGTCTCCCAGGGAAGCACAGGAGGCAGAAGCACAGCGTCTGCACAGCCCGTCTTCCCTTTTCTAATAGGAGACGGATGGCCCTTAGCAACGTTCATTTGAAGAGTGCTGCTAAGGGCCATTTCAGCCCCAGTTTTCAACCAAAAATAAACGTTTTGGCTAAATAAAGTCTATTGAAAAATTGTTACCTATCACTTGCCCTACACTTTAGCAAAAAAAAAAATAATAATATGACAGTTATCCTTTAACCTGTCCAAATATATAAAGGCACTATACAAAAAATATCAAGGGAAGCTATTCTGTGTTTAAACCCCTCAAAAAACAAGGGGCCACACTCCCTATGTCTGGCGAAAAAAAGATTTAGTCATAAGAGGCGACAAGCATTCTTTACAGTAAGATCTGTGAATCTCTGGAATAGCCTGCCACAGGAGCTGGTCACAGCAAATACAGTAGATGGCTTCAAAAAAGGTTTAAATGACTTAATTCAAAATAACATTGAGGCTTATCACAATGTATAGAAATCTTGTTCTAAACACCCTTTCCCTTTGGCCCAACCCCTTTTTAAAGGAAGATGGACATTGATCCAGGGATCGATCTGTGGATCGATATAGAAGGATTGCAGGTTGGACTTGATGGACTTTTGTCTTTTTCCAACCTTAACAACTATGTAACTATGTAACTACTGTATGTAACTTAATATTCTTAAAGATGGATAGCACCTATTTCTTTAGCTAAACAACCCATCTTATCTGCTTTCCACATTACTTATTATGACCTAGAAATAACATATCATTATGTTCCAATCTGTAGTTAGAAAACTAAGCATCTGTTTGCCACCAGATGTTATGTACCCATCCAAGTCAATACCTAGCCTTTTAAACAGGCTATGCTGCATAACTTAGACTGCCCCTGATCAGTGCAAAGCAGAGAGGACTGGCTTAGCTATGTGAGAGGCCTTGGTCGGGATCCAGAACAAAATTATTTTGAGAAATTAGTTATTTCTTAAATAAGACCTATTCTTGTTACTATTATTACTAGAGATGAGCAAAGTTTTCAAAAATTCAATTTGGTCGCTTTGCCAAATTTCTCCAAAACGTTTGCTTTGTTACAAATTAATTTGTCACAAATCACTTAAAATCAGGTCTGTCCCCGCCTGCAGTTAAACTTTAGGGAGAATGTATCTCGGTGTACATCACTGTGCATTGTAGCAACATGCATAGCTAGTCCTTTCTGGTAGCAAAACAGTTACTGGTTAGAATGACAGGCAGGCCTCATATATAGACATGCGCATCATCATGCAGACCACCAACATTCTGAGCTAACCACTAGTTAAACCAAAACAAACGCATACAGCATCCTTCAGTAAAGCAAGAAAAAAAAAGAAAATCTGCACACCCCTGTAGGTGTCCCAGTGACTCTTTAGTGGAACCAAATAAAGACATGTAGGCAGTACCAATAAGGTAGTGGAAGTTTTTTTAATCCATGTTGCGTCAGTGCAAACACATATGCTTGATTCCCTTCTGCTAGCTGAAAAATGATTGTGCATCACTATTAGACTTAGTTCATACTTCACTTATTTGGTCAGTTATTCTCTTCTCATCAGTTATTGTCAGCCCAAAGCAGGTGCGGGTAAAACCACAGAACAGGTACAGATCTATTCATGATACCTAATCTGAGAGTATGCTTGGCTCCTGAATTTATCTCACAATACATGATGGAAATAACTGAACAAATAACAGAAGTGTGAACTCAGCCTTACAGATCAATGTTAGCATTAGATCTAACATACAGATGTAGCAGGGTTAACACACAAACTCTTAACTCAACTTTCTTAACTCATCGTGTTATCTTGATAAAAAAGCCATTGAAAAGTAATTGAAGGTGTTTGCTTAATGCATTTAGTTAACACGTCTCAAAAAGCATGTGTGTTAACTCTACTACATCTGTATTGGCATGGACTTAACCATGCAGTAAACCAAGATTCAAGTAGTGGCCCCATGAGAGTTAGCAGTAAGGCTGTGTTCATATTATCTATCAGAAGAACAGGCCAAAAAAGTGGATCTTGTATTTTCAGCATCCTCCTTCAAACCATCAAAAACAGGAATGGATCCAAGACATAAAATGTGATGCAAATATTTGCATGTCTTCTGTGCTTTGGACCCACTCTTGTTTGTGACCCCAGCAAAAAGTGGGGAGGGGGAAGCAACAGCAGTGGCAGTAACAGCATAAAATTAAGGCAGATCACAGTGGGAGCAGTGGCAATAGAGACAGCAGGTTTGTGGCATCAGGCGGGTGGCAGCATCAGAAGAGTGACAGCAGAACGAGGCCAGAAGTAGCGACCATTTGTCACAATGTTCCGGTGTAGCAGCATACTACAGTCAGATCATTACTGCTAAAGTGATCCGTGTTTTCCAAACCTGATTCATCTTTATAAAGGTTAGTGTCTCAACTACCTCTCCAGTCAGCTCAGAGGGTACCCCTGGTTCCAACTTTGTGAGGATGGGTGATGGCGCATGTAGGCAGCGACCAACTGACTACACAGGATGTCTCAATAGTAGTTGAGTTTTTTCTCCCTCTCAGAAGGTGTAAAAAAAGGCCCCCATTTTGGTGTGGTAGCGAGAGTCTAACATTGAGGAGAGCCAGTTGTTATCACTTGGCCAAATGTTGATAATGTGGCTTTCACTACTAGTAAGCAACTCAACATGCCTCAGGCCATTTGTACAAGGGACTTGGAGGGACTCCCTGCCTTCATCTCCACTGCATACTGCCATGGTCTGTCGGAGTCACCTGTGTCATCTTCCCCATCGCCCTCTAGCTTCTCCTGCTCCTCTTGCTCCTCTCCTGTCGCTTGGACAGATGGGGGAGAAAACATGGCTCAGGTGGCCATGAGAAATAGGAATGACATCATTCATCCAGTAGTCCTGGTGACTGACAAATAAACTGGCCTCCTCAAAGGTCCTGAGCAAACGGCAGTGTCATGTATGAGCTGACACTGTCTAACGTCAAAGTTACACCAGGGTCTAGTTCTGTCTGTCTACATCATCAAGAAATTGACCATAAGTTTCCTATGCTCATATGGATGGGCCAATATGTGGAATGTGGAAATTCCAACATGTGAAAACGTTGCATATGATCAGATGTGGGAAACAACATTCTGCCTTTGCAGCTCAAGGTTTTCTTTGACATTTTCAAGATGTCTTGCAGTTGAGTGGAAAATTGCATGATCCGGGTGAAAACCAGATTGAGGACGTGTGTCATGCAGAAACCATGGGTCAAACCTGCCTGACTCAGCGCAGACAGGACATATCCTGCTTACTGACATGATAACTTCCTCCACCGACTTGATAAAAAAATTCCCACACTGCCAAGTATGGTATGTTTCCCCCACCATTCTGTGCTAACTGCCTGCCGCTGCCTTTATAAACTCGTGCAACGCTAGTTGTTTACTGACAGGTAGGCTCCTGGGTATCAGACAGTCTACCTCAGGCGCATTTGGTTCCATATTTTCTACTGCTTTCATCCTGCTGACTCATAGGTACGCTGCCACCCTGCTGCTGTCTCACAGGCCTGTTGTCACCCTCAGTAATGATAGAAACCACGGCACTCACAAGAAACTTTTTGTAGTAATTTCTTATTTATTTTGTTATTATTATTTCATTATTTTAATCCATCCACGTAGTTAATTACTGGCCAACGTTTCGGTCCCACACGGACTTTGTTCATGGCCTAGTAGAAATATGGACAAAGCAAACACACTATGAACAGCTGGCTACATGATTATAGAAAACAATAGAATACAATAGAATACAATAGAATGCACGATTTTGCAATGCTAAATTAATAATGACTAGAATCAACATAGGGCATGATGACATAGCAGCAGGAGTAAAATGGAGTACACAAAATTGCACAAAACGTATGCAAAAATATATACAAAAATACATAAGAGTACACAAGAGTACTGGGAAGTGGGCTGGTCAAGTCACTTCAAGCGGTGGTAATTGGGAAGTCTGTGAAGTCCAAAAAAGGAAACTTAGTAAAGTAGAGCATATTAGATAGGATAGTTATATGCAGCTAGTAGGGTAATAACTTATGAGATGGCAGTATTACATACAGGTATGAGAGAGTAAGGGAAGATATACAGATACTTTGCGAGTGTAGCCGCTGATTGTAGCACAAAAGCATGGACATCCCTGGGTCAGTGGACTGCATACGGTGCAGACATAGTCGCTACCCAGCCGAGGTATAATTGTAGCAAATATAGCAGTAGCTTATGCGCTCCTACCTTAGTGTTTTAGGCATCGTGGATGGCGGGTGGTGTGGACGTGCCATGAGGGTACTAAGCTTTATAGAGGTGCGCATCGACTCTCGGCGCGCTTCGTCCGGCGTCTGACATCAGGGGCATGTGCATGGGCAGTAGCGCTCTATCGATCTACTTTAAATGTGGCTCAGCGTATAGATGTCAGTAGGGACGGGAGCATGCGCAGTGGTATAGGGAGGTATAACGAGGGCACTGGCAAAGAGCGTCATAGGTGCAGAGCCGGAATTGAAATTAATATTAATAGTACGTAATGGTTATATGTTATAGTAAAGAACATAATACATATCACGCCTGATCTGTGGTGGAATTAGGTAATCAGGTAATTAGGTAAACTAAGCTAAGGATTAGTAGGGATAGACATAGTAGATCATATAATTCTTGTATCTACTATGTCTATCCCTACTAATCCTTAGCTTAGTATTCTTTAGCCTACCTATCCTCATCCCTACAAGTATTGTGAAACTGATTACCAAATTCCGCCACAGATCAGGTGTGACATGTATTATGTTCTTTACTATAACATATAACCATTAAATACTATTAATATTAATTTCAATTCCGGCTCTGCACCCTGTATTTTTGTATATATTTTGTATACGTTTTGTGCAATTTTGTGTACTCCATTTCACTCCTGCTGCTATGTCATCATGCCCTATGTCGATTCTAGTCATTATTAATTTTGCATTGCAAAATCATGCATTCTATTGTATTCTATTGTCTTCTATTGTTTTCTATAATCATGTACCCAGCTGTTCATAGTGTGTTTCCTTTGTCCATATTTGTACTGGGCCGTGAACAAGGTTTGTGTGGGACCGAAATGTTGGCCAGTAATTAATTATGTGGATGAATTAAATTAATGAAATAATAATAACAAAATAAATAAGAAATTACTACAAAAAGTTTCTTGTGAGTGCCGTGGTTTCTATCATTACTGTTAGCACCCTTTACCACTGAGCACCGCCTATCTCCAAGAGGAGTGCCGTTCAACCCTTTTGTTTAATGTTGTCACCTTCACACCCAGATGATGATGATGCCCCCTTTTCTCCCAGCTATCACCCTGCAATCAGTTACATCCTCATCCACTACTGTCTGTTCGTCACTTGCCTCACACTCATGACCACGTCCCTGACCGCTAGCAATATGTGCTCCTACCTGACTGTCATCATCACTAGTTTCATGCCTAAGGGAGGACACAACGAACCACTCCTACAAGTCTGTGCTGGCTTGTAGCTGCTGCCTATCCTCACTGAAAAGCAGAACCGGCAGTATGCATTACTTCCCTAGCTGAAGGAGCAGAAAGCTTCAGTTGCAGGAGAGGTGAGTGCACAGAAGTTGTTCCTGGGCCATGCCAACTTAGTTTGGTGTCAGAGGAACCTATCAATTTCTGGCTGGGTGTATCTGTTGTCAACTGAGATTATGTTGAAGTTTATCGCAATAAATTCTAGAATTCTAGAATTTGTGATCTCCAGTCATTATTTTCACGATTGCAGAAATCGGCACTAATGATGCGTATATTTTTTGCGCAGTACTTGCAACTTCACATTTTATCAGGTCTGAGTAGATATTACTGATTGGTGCACTAATAATTGTTGTGAAATCACAGCACTATGTCTGTAGCATGTATGTAAGGACAGCAGAGAAACAGTAATTCCTATCACACTACCTAACACCCTGCACTGGAACCTATCAGCTACACTATATCACTATCTAACCTACACTGACTAATTCCCACTAACTATCTGTATTATATATTTGAGCTAACTAACTATCTTATGCAACTGGATAAGGAATAGGATCCAGATGAAAGCACAGAGCATAGCAATGACACTGCTCTCTCTCTCTCAGAACTGCAAAAGAAAATGCAGAAAATGTCTGCTGTAGAGTTTCTCATATAGTAAAGGGGTAGGCAACTTTCCTATTGGTTATTAGGGATGTTGCTAAGCACTGACAAAGATAGTGCAGCCTTCTCATTGGTCGACAAGCAAGAAGGGAGGTTACAGATAGAAAAAAAATCTTGAATATTTGCGATTACGAATATATAGCACTATATTCTACATCTTTGTGAATTCTCAATGTGCCGATATTCGCAATAAAAATTTGCGATTAGAATATTCGAGATCAACACTATGAGGCTATTCTTATTGTTACTATTATTATAATTGCGCTTAGCTTCAAATAAAAAAAAAATCATAATCTTTGCAGACCTCCTAGCGGAAGAGCATGAAAAGCCATCAGAACCCAAGAAGGAAGGGGAAGAGCCAGTAGAAACCAAAAAAGGTAACCACATATCTTGTCATTTTCAATGGACTAATATGTTAAGATGTAACAATTTGTAATAAAGATCTTTGCAAGCTGACTTATTTTCTCTTATTTTCTGAATTATTTTAAATATAGTGTACACAACACAAGAGTATAAACATTTTAAATATAAAAGTAACTGTAAAAAAAACACCCATCCCAGGAAGAAAAAATAAATAAATTACACAAATTATCTGGTCTACAACTTATGAGCACCTAAGGCTAGGTTCACATCAACGTTTCATTTTCCATTTTTCTGATCTGTCAGAACAAACAAAAATTGGATCCTTTATTTTTAGCATCCATTATGCTACTTTGTCTTCCATTTCAGCCAAATTTGCCTAAAAGCTGTTATTTCAGACAGAAGAAAAATTCTTTTGTGGAAGACTTTTTTCCTATCTAAAATAACAGATCTCGGATGGAAATGGCTAAAACGGATGCAAAATGAGCATAGCAGATGCTCAAAATAAAGTATCTATTTAGTTTTTCTGTTCTTCTGATGGATCAGAAGAGAAAATGAAACAGTGATGTGAAGTTACCCTTAGAATGCCAAGATAAATATAATATTGATTACTAGCCAAATAATCAAAGTGTGCACTCAATTGGGTGTCAGCCACATCAGGAAGGATATAATATAGGATATAAAAAAAGGAGAAAAAAACCCAGTTGCCACAATTGTGGTCACTCACGGTTTTCAACCTTATTGGTAAAGGCGATCGCTATATCACATCACTCTGTGTAGGTTATTGGAAATCAGGTGCTATAGCGAAGGATAATCTCACATGTTGATGGCATAATCCAAAGAGGAATGGAAGTCTGCTGGTAGGCAAGTGGGAAACTTTCCCTCAAGGTCTAGCAAATCCCTGCCTAGTAGTAGAGTGAATGCCCAAAAAGGGGTGGCCCCACTTATCGGTGGCTCACCCTAACAATAAATATCCCTTCCTGCTCAGTATAATTCCCATGTAGCGTTGTGCCCATATAAATCATAAATATGTATATTTATATTTATGATTAATATGGGCACAATGCTACATGGGAATTATACTGAGCAGGAAAGGATATTTATTGTTAGGGAGAGCCATTGATAATTGGGTACGCTCCTTTCGGGGCGACCACGCAGGGATTTTGCTAGACAGCAGGAAACAAAAAAGTGTGTGACAGATAGATAAATAGATAGATAGATACAGTGCCATCTTAAGAGCATTATAGGCCCCCGGGCAATACAGTGCACTGGGGCCCTGTCTACACAATCACGCACTAGAATAAAAATGCAAATTATCAATAAGGCGATATTTATTGGTACTTTCAACAAAATCAGTGTTTAATATAGGAATAATATATAGGGGGGGCACAAAGATACCACAGTCAAAAATGGGGGGGCAAAAACAAAATAAGTATATATAAATAAGATTACAAAATATGAGAGAATTGCGGTATGCAGGGATACATTTATAATAAAACTATTTACTTACAAAAGAAGCTGTTCAATCGTCTGCTGTGCCGTCCTCTGCTTGCTTCCGCGGATTCTTTCCCCTTCTTTCTGTCTCTCGTCAGTGCGCAGGCGCACTGTTATGGTGGATCTGTGGAAGACACACTGTTATGGGGGCATCTGTGGATGACAGTGTTATTATGCCTCTCATTAGCCCCCATATGCTGCCTCTCATCATTAGCCCCCATATGCTGCCTCTCATCATTAGCCCCCATATGCTGCCTCTCATCATTAGCCCCCATATGCCTCATCATTAGCCCCCATATGCCTCATCATTAGCCCCCATATGCCTCACATCATTAGCCCCCATATGCCTCTCATCATTAGCCCCCATATGCCTCTCATCATTAGCCCCCATATGCCTCTCATCATTAGCCCCCATATGCCTCTCATCATTAGCCCCCATATGCCTCATCATTAGCCCCCATATGCTGCCTCTCATCATTAGCCCCCATATGCTGCCTCTCATCATTAGCCCACATATGCCTCTCATCATTAGCCCACATATGCCTCTCATCATTAGCCCCCATATGCCTCATCATTAGCCCCCATATGCCTCATCATTAGCCCCATATGCCTCTCCATTAGCCCCCATATGCCTCTCCATTAGCCCCCATATGCCTCTCCATTAGCCCCCATATGCCTCTCCATTAGCCCCCATATGCCTCTCCATTAGCCCCCATATGCCTCTCCATTAGCCCCCATATGCCTCTCCATTAGCCCCCATATGCCTCATTAGCCCCCATATGCCTCTCCATTAGCCCCCATATGCCTCTCCATTAGCCCCCATATGCCTCTCCATTAGCCCCCATATGCCTCTCCATTAGCCCCCATATGCCTCTCCATTAGCCCCCATATGCCTCATTAGCCCCCATATGCCTCTCCATTAGCCCCCATATGCCTCTCCATTAGCCCCCATATGCCTCTCCATTAGCCCCCATATGCCTCTCCATTAGCCCCCATATGCCTCATTAGCCCCCATATGCCTCATTAGCCCCCATATGCCTCTCCATTAGCCCCCATATGCCTCTCCATTAGCCCCCCATATGCCTCTCTCCATTAGCCCCCCATATGCCTCTCCATTAGCCCCCATATGCCTCTCCATTAGCCCCCATATGCCTCTCCATTAGCCCCCATATGCCTCTCCATTAGCCCCCATATGCCTCATTAGCCCCCATATGCCTCTCCATTAGCCCCCATATGCCTCTCCATTAGCCCCCATATGCCTCTCCATTAGCCCCCATATGCCTCTCCATTAGCCCCCATATGCCTCATTAGCCCCCATATGCCTCTCCATTAGCCCCCATATGCCTCTCCATTAGCCCCCCATATGCCTCTCTCCATTAGCCCCCCATATGCCTCTCCATTAGCCCCCCATATGCCTCTCCATTAGCCCCCATATGCCTCTCCATTAGCCCCCTTATGCCCCCAGCAGCCACATTTTCTTATAAAATAAAAAATCACTTACCTCTCCTGCTCCTGGACGCCGCCTGCCTCTCCTCAGTCGACTCTGTGCTCTGAACTGGCGCGCACAGCGTGAGGTCACAGAGCGCCCTCACGCTGTGCGCAGCCCTGCACAGCCGACAGCCGAGGACCAGGAAGTGGTGAGTACAGAGCGTTCACCACTTCCTGGTCTCTCGGTTCTAATGAGCGCTTCCATAATGGAAGCGCTCATTAGTATTCAACTGGGGGATGACGGTTGGGAAGTTGGCTGGTGGGTTCACTGGGCAGGCGGGCCCCCAGGCAAGTGGGGCCCCCGGGCAACTGCCCAGCGTGCCCATTCGAAAAGATGGCCCTGGATAGATAGTTGAAGCAGATGTTCCTAACATTCACTTTCAAATATGACAAGTGATGTTAGGCTTGTTATGGGATTAAAAAGGGAAAAATCTATTATAGATACAACTATTAAATACTCATATTTAAGAGTCATATGACTCTTACCTTAATGTTAAGCATGTCACTGTTTTTTACTTTAGTGCCAACTTTCAGTAATGCTATGGCATTCTTGCCACTATTAGAAAATAATAGCGTTTAGGGCTGCCAACAGCTTCTGGAGCCAAAATAAGTGGCCTTAAGAGCTAAACATTGCTTCCAAGAAACTATTTTGAGGATCAATGAATTAAATTGTCATGAAAATCACACACAAAAAAATAGAACTTGTTTTATTGTTTTTCCTTGTTTTTTTAAATTTAGCATAAATCTCTGAGAAAAAGAAAGAGCCAAAAGAAATGTAGAAAGGCAAAACCACTTTACCTCATACAAACTTTGTTAAAAGGAAATGTTTATTTCTAGTTTATTTTACAAATCTTCTAAGTTGCCATAATTCTGTCAGCTTGAATGTTTCATGGTCATTTGAGGGTAGGGAACTATAGTCTTCCATCCCCCAAAAAACTGTTAAATGACCACTTATATATCGGAGGACGGTCTTACACAGTTAGAGATCAATATATATTGTAATATTATTCTAAATGGTTCTTTAGATAGAAATTTTCTCAAATTATAGGCTTATTCAGTGGTCTGTAGTTTGGAAAACTCTAGGATTGATGTAATCCAATGTAGACCTTTACTTTATTTGCAATTAACAATCTTCAAGACTTTAGAGTGCTTCCTAACTTGTAGATGCAGTGTTAAAATTCTGATAGATGGCTGAATTGATGACTGTGAGAGCTGAATTTTTTAGCATGCGTAGGATCACTAGTTACTACATTTTGATGTTGTTTCTTGGATATCCCTTATACTTTCAACCTACAATTCAATCAGAAAACTAGAATGTCTAAGGTGATCCTTAATATAAGAATGTCTAGTACAGGGATGGGCAAACTCGGCCCTCCAGCTGTTTTAAAACTACAAATCCCATCATGCCCTGCTGTAGGCTGATATCTGTAGGCAGACTGGGAATGATGGGATTTGTAGTTTTCCAACAGCTGGAGGGCCGAGTTTGCCCATCCCTGGTCTAGTAAGACCCCTTTAAAGCTAAAGCCTAAACACTATATATCCCAAACTACAGACATTACCAGGCAGTTCTTCATATTATGCCATTTTTGGCTTACTTAAATTATTTTACAATATTAGAAGGCATTTTAACAATTTCTTCTTTACATTTGTCTAGGCATAAATAGGTTTTGAACATATAATACACTAAGTTTATAATATTTCATTGTAATGAAACACTCACTGTGCAGGGAATCTCTAAGCAATGTGTCAATTAATGAAATGTACACAAAGATATAGATTACAACCAGTCTTCATTTATTTATTTTTTTCCCCAGAGGCTACAGTGAAAAAAGAGCTGCCTTCAGAACACAAGAAAGGTAACCAAAAATGCACTTATGCAGTGAGATTTATTAAATTTCCAACTGGTAATTAAGGGGTCACTTAGTGGGTACAATAGCACTACATAACTTAGTTTTATTAGTTATAGCATTTGCTATAACCACTTTCTACAAAAAAAATAAAAAAAAGTCCAACAGTATTAATCTTCAAAATGTATTCTGCAATATATGTAATCCCTTTACAGATGTACTGTAGCTATTGTTAACATTGCAAGCTATATAGTACTACAATAACATTTCAATTTTGGATGCAGTCAGTTAATGGGCTACGACAGAAGCCTAACTTACAAATTAGTAGTCATCTCTGCAATTTGAGGTTGCACATTTCTGATTGGATCCCCTCACTCTTTTATTTAAAGGGGTTATCTCATGATAAATGTAAAAGATACAATTCAGACATGATATACTGTAGTTCAAGCTCTTTCTAACAAAAATAGGAACAGCCCTGTACCTTACATGGATCCATAGATCTCCCCATTCATTGCTACTATTGCTCTGATAGTCTTAATTCAATCTGGCAGCTTAGGTGGTCATGTCCTTTCTGCTGTGACTCTCTTCATGTAGCTGCCACACTTATAAGAGAAGATAGGGCTGGTGGACATTGAAGTAGTGGAAGCATGAAACGAGGGATGTGTGTCCTCCTCGGTGAGGTGGACCAAGAAATAAGGAAAAGAACGAGCAACAGATGGCACTATAGATTAGATTTTATATAATAACTCTGTGGTTATGCAATTTTTTTTATTACATGCAGTTATAAAATCATTCATATCTATGTGTTTGTTTGAAAAATGAAGAATATTTGTTGTGGGACAACTTGAGATTTACTTTCATATGAAGCTTTCCCTACTCATCATAGTCCTCTGGCTGGCATACTATATATTTATTAGGACCTCGAGTTTTTATAATGAATAGAATCATCTGAAGTATAAAACTCTCTACCGTTCAACTGTTCAAACAAATTACATATTTTAGAATTCAGTATAGATTATAATAGCTTATATTGCAAAGTGTCTTTTGTAGAAACCCCAAAGGAAAAGAAAGACAAAAAATCCACTGAACCAGCAAAAGGTAGAGACTAGAGATTAGCAATTTTTCCAAAAATTAGATTTGACGGTTTGCCAAATTTTTTGGGAGAAAAATTTGGTTCGATACGAATATATTTGCAGCGAATTCTGTTAAAAAAAGTCTATTTCCTGGCTTCAGAGATCCGTTATAGTGGTGTAGAACACTGTGCCTTGTAGTAACACACATAGGGAGTCTGCTTTGGTAGTGAAATAATACTGTTAGTCTGTATGACATGCAGATGACAGGCGTCACTCTTAGAATCACTGCACACTTCACTTATTTGGGTGGTCATGGGGCCAAAACTGACCAAAAAATTAAAGTATGAACTCAATCTTACAGGTCGATGTTAGCACCAAGAAGAAGCGCACTCCTTTTACACCGTCGTCAGCTGATTCTACATACATGTCAACAAAACCTGTTCTGTAGAGCCCCCCTGACAGAGTGGAGAGGGTGTCAGCAATAAGTTTGTGTTGACATCACTGATTAATTTGCCCTTCCTCTGATCCGTCAGAACAATAACCCACAAAAAACGGATCCTGTCTGTGGAGCATACGCCTTAACTCGGTCAGCATTTGCTCAATGATCCATCAGTATTGTTATTGCCCAAAAAAATAGGACTGGATCTAAAACAGAGATGACACTTGAATGGAATATTTGCATATCTTCTGTATTTTGTACCCACTCCTGCTTTAGGCTACCAAATCATAAGCCAATTTTGATGGGACCATACAGACCTTATAGCAGCTACACATACAGGATCCATTGTGTGTCAAATTTTTCCTTCCTTCTGACAGATCAGAAGAAAGGTCAAATAAATGATGATGTCAGCCGGGCCAAAAGCCAAAATAGTGGACCAGTCATCAAGTGGGGAGGGTGGGAACAGCATGAGAAGTCCATAGAGTGCACCTATGACATAGTGGTGAGGTGGAAGCAGCATGAGAAGGCCACTGAGTAGCAAAATGACGAGGTATGGAGGTGGCAGCAGTATGAGGGGCCACCGAGTGGCACAATGACACAGTCTGGTGTTGGCAGCATCAGGAGATGGCCACTGAGTGGCACAATGACAGAGTCTGGAGTTGGCAGCACTGTGAGGAGGCCATCGAGTGGCACAATGACAGACTCTGGAGTTGACAGCAGTATAAACAGGCCATAAAGAGTATAAAGTGGCACCTATACAGAGTTTGGACGTGGCGGCAGCATCAGGAGAAGGCCACAGACTGCCACTTAGGTTCAGCTTGAGCAGGTATATGTGTGAATAGGGAAGATGCTGAGATCCGGCGGTAGCTCACACACACAGATGAAATAACTCCAGTAATACAGACCCCTCAGATAGGATTAGGTGGCTGTGTCTTCACCAAAATGCCATTAACCATTACCACACCACACTATTAAATAATGCAGCTGCGCCTGCCAGGCTTGAGCAGGTATATGTGTGAATAGGGAAGATGCTGAGATCCTGCTGTACCGGTAATCCCTTTAATAGTGTGGTGTGGGGATGTTGGGGTGGGAGGTCCTGAAGGGGTGTTTGGGTGGGAGGTCCGAGAGGTATGTGGGGGTGGGAGATCCTGGAGGGGGGGCCCATAATTTTTTTTTGCTATGGGGCCCAGTCATTTAGAGCTACGCCCCTGGATGTTGCTAAGCTGTGACAAAGCCTTCTCATTGGCCCACAAGCTATAAGAAGGGAAGGATGATCACCTGAAATGTACTGTGTTTTATATATATATACACTGCTCAAAAAAATAAAGGGAACACTTAAACAACACAATGTAACTCCAAGTCAATCACACTTCTGTGAAATCAAACTGTCCACTTAGGAAGCAACACTGAATGACAATCAATTTCACATGCTGTTGTGCAAATGGGATAGACAACAGGTGGAAATTATAGGCTATTAGCAAGACACCCCCAATAAAGGAGTGGTTCTGCAGGTGGTAACCACAGTCCACTTCTCAGTTCCTATGCTTCCTGGCTGATGTTTTGGTCACTTTTGAATGCTGGCAATGCTTTCACTCTAGTGGTAGCATGAGACGGAGTCTACAACCCACACAAGTGGCTCAGGTAGTGCAGCTTATCCAGGATGGCACATCAATGCGAGCTGTGGCAAGAAGGTTTGCTGTGTCTGTCAGCGTAGTGTCCAGAGCATGGAGGCGCTACCAGGAGACAGGCCAGTACATCAGGAGACGTGGAGGAGGCCATAGGAGGGCAACAACCCAGCAGCAGGACCGCTACCTCCGCCTTTGTGCAAGGAGGAGCACTGCCAGAGCCCTGCAAAATGACCTCCAGCAGGCCACAAATGTGCATGTGTCTGCTCAAATGGTCAGAAACAGACTCCATGAGGGTGATATGAGGGCCCGACATCCACAGGTGGGGGTTGGGCTTACAGCCCAACACCGTGCAGGACGTTTGGCATTTCTAGAGAACACCAAGATTGGCAAATTCGCCCATGGCGCCTTGTGCTCTTCACAGATGAAAGCAGGTTCACACTGAGCACATGTGACAGACGTGACAGAGTCTTGAGATGCCATGGAGAACGTTCTGCTGCCTGCAACATCCTCCAGCATGACCGGTTTGGCATTGGGTCAGTAATGGTGTGGGGTGGCATTTCTTTGGAGGGCCGCACAGCCCTCCATGGGCTCACCAGAGGTAGCCTGACTGCCATTAGGTACCGAGATGAGATCCTCAGACCCCTTGTGAGACCATATGCTGGTGCGGTTGGCCCTGGGTTCCTCCTAATGCAAGACAATGCTAGACCTCATGTGGCTGGAGTGTGTCAGCAGTTCCTGCAAGACGAAGGCATTGATGCTATGGACTGGCCTGCCCGTTCCCCAGACCTGAATCCAATTGAGCACATCTGGGACATCATGTCTCGCTCTATCCACCAACGTCACGTTGCACCACAGACTGTCCAGGAGTTGGCAGATGCTTTAGTCCAGGTCTGGGAGGAGATCCCTCAGGAGACCGTCCGCCACCGCATCAGGAGCATGCACAGGCGTTGTAGGGAGGTCATACAGGCACGTGGAGGCCACACACACTACTGAGCCTCATTTTGACTTGTTTTAAGGACATTACATCAAAGTTGGATCAGCCTGTAGTGTGTTTTTCCACTTTAATTTTGAGTGTGACTCCAAATCCAGACCTCCATGGGTTAAAAAATTTGATTTCCATTTTTAAATTTTTGTGTGATTTTGTTGTCAGCACATTCAACTATGTAAAGAACAAAGTATTTCAGAAGAATATTTAATTAATTCAGATCTAGGATGTGTTATTTTTGTGTTCCCTTTATTTTCTTGAGCAGTGTATATATATATATATATATTTGTCATTACGAATATATAGCACTATATTCTAAATATTCATGAATTCTCAAAGTGCCAATATTCGCGAAAAGAATTTGCTTTTCAAATATTTGCGCTCAACACTAGTCACTATGTGCAAGCAAGTGAGCATGCATCGGGCCATTTGTGCAAGTGACTCGGAGGGACTCCCTGCCTCTATCTCCACTGCATACTGCCACAGTGTGTCTGGATCCTCTGTCTCATCTTCCTCATTGCCCTGTAGCTCCTCTGGCTGCTCCTGCTCCTCCTCTCCTGTCACCTAAGTAGAAAAAACACCTATTTTGCTACACATTTCCTGTGTTCCAATGTCCTCTTCCCCCTCCTCCTCCTCTTCAAGTTCAGCCCTCACAGGGCTCATGTGGCCGTGAGATCTAGGTGCCACGTCTCCAGTTCCCTGACCAGTCATTGTTACCAGCATCTGTTCTAGGACATGAAGCAGTGAAATGACGTTGTTCATTCCGTAGTCCTGGCGACTGACAAATAAATTGGCGTCCTCAAAGGGCCTGAGCAAACGGCAGGTGTCACACATGAGCTGCCACTGGCTGACATCAAAGTTACACAGGGGAGCACTGTGACTTTTCCCTGCAGTGGAGGCTGAGGACATGGTGGAGGATGAAGAGGCAGAGGCGGACATTGTCGCAGGACCAAATGCTGGTGCGTCTCTACAGGAACCACATTTACCTAGTGGGCCGTAAAGGACATGTACTGTCCCTGACAATAGTTATAGCTCCACACGTCGGCCCTGCCGTGCACTTTGTCAGACACCGACAGGCTCAAGGACTGGCCCACCTTCTGTTCTACATATTTTTGCAGGGCTGTTACTGCCTTTTTTCGCAAAGAAATGACGGCTTGGGACTCTCCACCTCTGCTCGGCACAAGCCATCAGTTCTTTGAAAGGTGCAGAGTCCACTACTTGGAAAGGAAGGGACTGCAGCACCTTTAACTTGGACAGGAACACATTCATCTTCTGAGCCTTTGAATGCGTGCACACATACTGCTATATCTTGCCTATTGCTTCAGTGATCGATTGCTGATGGAATAACTGATGAGGAGGCGGAGGAGCAGGAGCATCTAGACCAGCTGAAAATGGGAATAACAGATAGCTCCCTTTGTCTGAGGTGGTGGAGCCTTGACTGGCGGAAACCCGGTGCGTGCCTCTGGGTGATGCAGCAGTTGCTGCGGCAGGCTGAAACAACACATCGGAGCCAAGGTTCTCCCAGGCCACTTTATGGTGACCCTGCATATGTTGACGCAGGGCCGTGGTGCCAACATTGGCACCCTGGCCACGCTTCACCTTCTGCCCACATATTCTATATATGGCCATGTTAACCTCCCCCGGCGGCTTAGCAAAAACTGCCACACCGGCGAGTAGGTGATTTTCCCCCAACAGTCCGCACTCACTGACTGCTACCACCGCTGCCTCCGTGAACCCCTGCACCACTACTTTCTGGGCAGGTAGGCTATTGCAAAGCAGGTGGTCTACCCCGGTCACATTTGGCTCCCGACCTCCCACTGCTGCCACCCTGCTGACTCCCATCCATGCTACCACCTTGCTGGCTCAGCCGCTTCCTCTTGGACAAGCTGCCACCCTATTCTTCTGATGATGATGAAGCCCCTTCTGCACCCAGCTCACAAGTGTGATCGGCTTCATCATCATTGAGTAGTGTCTGCACGTCACTGATGTCCTCCTCAACTGTCTCTGGGTCAGGAGCCTGACCACTCGAAACACCACCTCCCACGCCACTCTCCTCATCACTACTTTCCCACCTAGCGGAGGAAGCAGAGGATGTCTCCTCCAGATCTTGGCTGGGCTGTAGCTGCTGACTGTCCTGTAGTAGCTCATCCTAGCTGTTTAGTAAAAATAGTATAGTATGAAAATATATTTTTATTTTTGTACTAAAACTGTCCACTAAATGCTTTCACCACAAATAAATTCAAAAATGAAGTGCGTATATATATATTTTTCTGTACTGAAATAGGCCACTAAACGCCTTCAACACATACACTCACCTAAAGAATTATTAGGAACACCTGTTCTATTTCTCATTAATGCAATTATCTAGTCAACCAATCACATGGCAGTTGCTTCAATGCAATGTGGTCCTCGTCAAGACAATCTCCTGAACTCCAAACTGAATGTCAGAATGGGAAAGAAAGGTGATTTAAGCAATTTTGAGCGTGGCATGGTTGTTGGTGCCAGACGGGCCGGTCTGAGTATTTCACAATCTGCTCAGTTACTGGGATTTTCACGCACAACCATTTCTAGGGTTTACAAAGAATGGTGTGAAAAGGGAAAAACATCCAGTATGCGGCAGTCCAGTGGGCAAAAATGCCTTGTGGATGCTAGAGGTCAGAGGAGAATGGGCCGACTGATTCAAGCTGATAGAAGAGCAACGTTGACTGAAATAACCACTCGTTACAACCGAGGTATGCAGCAAAGCATTTGTGAAGCCACAACACGCACAACCTTGATGGGCTACAACAGCACAAGACCCCACCGGGTACCACTCATCTCCACTACAAATAGGAAAAAGAGGCTACAATTTGCACGAGCTCACCAAAATTGGACTGTTGAAGACTGGAAAAATGTTGCCTGGTCTGATGAGTCTCGATTTCTGTTGAGACATTCAAATGGTAGAGTTCGAATTTGGCGTAAACAGAATGAGAACATGTATCCATCCTCTGATGTCTACTTCCAGCAGAATAATGCACCATGTCACAAAGCTCGAATCATTTCAAATTGGTTTCTTGAACATGAAAATGAGTTTACTGTACTAAAATGGCCCCCACAGTCACCAGATCTCAACCCAATAGAGCATCTTTGGGATGTGGTGGAACGGGAGCTTCGTGCCCTGGATGTGCATCCCTCAAATCTCCATCAACTGCAAGATGCTATCCTATCAATATGGGCCAACATTTCTAAAGAATGCTATCAACACCTTGTTGAATCAATGCTGCGTAGAAATAAGGCAGTTCTGAAGGCAAAAGGGGGTCCAACACTGTATTAGTATGGTGTTCCTAATAATTCTTTAGGTGAGTGTATAATTGCAGAAGTGAACTGAGAATATATTTTTATTTTTGTAATAAAATAGGCCACTAACGCTTTCAACACAAATAAATGCAACAGTGAAGTGCTTATATATTTTTCTTTCTGTACTGAAATAAGCCACTAAATGCTTTCACCACAAATAACTGCAGATGTGAACTGAGAAAATATTTTTATTTTTGTACTGAAATAGGCCACTAAACGATTTCAACACATTTAACTGCAGAAGTGACCTGAGAATATAATTATATTTTTGTACTGAAATAGGCTACTAAATGCTATCACCACATATAACTGCAGAAGTTAATTGCATATATATTTTTCTTTCTGTACTGAAATAGGCCACTAAAAACGCTTTTAACACATATAACTGCAGAAGTGAACTGAGAATATATTTTTCTTTCTGTACTGAAATAGGCCACTAATTGCTTTCACCACAAATAACTGCAACTGTGAAGTGTGCATATATTTTTCTTTCTGTACTGAAATAGGCCACTAAATGCTTTCACCACATATGACTGCAGAAGTGAAATGCATATAAATTTTTCTTTCTGTACTGAAATAGGCCACTAAACACTTTCAACACATATAACTACAGAAGTGAACTGAGAATATATTTTTATTTTTGTACTAAAATAATCCACTAAACACTTTTATCACAAATAACTGCAACAATGAAGTGTGTATATATTTTTATTTTTGCACTGAAATAGGCCACTAAACGCTTTTCAACATAGAACTTGCACCCCAATAACAAGAACAAATTGCTGGAATGACAGAGCTGTATAATGGCTATTTGGATCCCCAAATAATCTTTCCCTGCACTTGAAAATCGCTTTTCTAGCACTGTCCCTAGCACCTTCTGATGTATCTCCCTGCACAAAGATTCTGTGAAATGATTCCTCCCTATCCTTTCTTTGCACTTGCAAATCGCTTTTCTAGCACTGTCCCTAGCACCTTCTGATGTCTCTACCTGCACTAAGATGCTGTGAAATGATTCCTCCCTATCCTTCCCCTGCACTTATAAATTCTTTTATAAGTTTTTTTATTTTCACAATGAGGTTTTTCCAATTGCTGTCCCTAGCCACTTTCTCACTTCTGTCACTGCACTCAGAACGCTGGAAAATTTCTGAATCTAAGATGACCGCCGTATTTATAGGGATGTGACATCACAGGTCTGGCTGGCTGCTGATTGGATGCATGCATCTCAGTCTGGGTGATCCAGCCTTCCCAGACTGCCTTTCTTTATGTCCTCACACGTGCAGCAGCCATTTTAGGAAAAATGGGATTAGTTACCACGAAGCGCGAGGAAATTCGCATTCATTGCAAATCACATTTTTCCTGAAATTCGGATCAAATTCTAGTTCGTTAGCTTTGATTCGCTCATCTTTAGTAAAGACTTTTAATGTAATTTCTTATTAACATTACTTGTTAAATTAATGTATAAAACCACCATTTTTCTACTAAAAAGATATTATAGGAAAGTTGGAAAAGCCTGCAGTGCATATAAACGATAATAGTAAAAATTACTGTAGGGTGAATAAAAGTGTCACTTATATTTTCCTAAATTGTTGGTATGAGAAAAATGTACACTGACACTCATGAAGCCCAAAATAAAACATTTGCACCTTAGCTAGGTACTGTATGCAATTACCCAACTACAAAAAAAATATATAGCTGTGAAATTCCTAATAAATACAGTTGCAAAAAAATGTATGTGAACCCTTTGGAATTATATGGATTTCTGCACAAATAGGTCATAAAATGTGATTTGATCTTCATCTAAGTCACAACAATATACAATCACAGTCTGCTTAATAACACACAAAGAATTAAATGTTACCATTTTTTATTGAACACACCATGTAAACATTCACAGTGCAGGTGGAAAAAGTATGTGAACCCCTAGACTAATGACATCTCCAATAGCTAATTGGAGTGAGGTGTCAGCCAACTAGAGTCCAATTAATGAGATGAGATTGGAGGTGTTGGTTACAGCTGCCCTATAAAAAACACACACCAGTTCTAGGTTTGCTTTTCACAAGAAGCATTGCCTGATGTGAATGATGCCTCGCACAAAAGAGCTCTCAGAAGACCTATGATTAAGAATTGTTGACTTGCATAAAGCTGGAAAGGGTTATAAAAGTATCTTCAAAAGCCTTGCTGTTCATCAGTCCACGGTAAGACAAATTGTCTATATAGATATTGTAGACAAATTGTCTATATAGATATTGTAGATGTTCATTTTTCCATTTTACAATTTTGCAATCATAAATCATGGTCATTTGGATCCCATATGAATTGCAAATGTGCATCTGTATTATGGATCCCTTCCTTTTAGGCTTTACTTACTTATATGAAATGTTAATTTGGAGGGTGCTATCTCTCTTTGGGGAGAAAGTGCCTTAATCGGCGTGAGGAGACATGCTCCTCTGGAATATTGGGAAGAAAAGGGATGCAAATACTCTCTTAACAAGCTCTGCATATAATGCCACCTGATCTAAGGCAGCTATTAGAGATGAGCGAATAGAAGTTAGCGAAGTGGAATTCGATCCGAATTTCAGGAAATGTTTTGACGCTTCATGGTAACGAATCACATTTTTTTCCTAAAATAGCTGCTGCACATGTTAGGACATGGAGCAAAGAACTCTTGGAATGAGGGATCACCCACAATGCCATGCATGCAGCCAATCAGCAGCCAGCCAGCCCTGTGATGTCACAGCCCTATAAATAGCCTCAGCCATCTTTGATTCAGCCATTTTCCAGTGTATTTAGTGCAGGGAGATATGCCAGCAGGCGGTAGGGAAAGTGTTAGGAAAGACTTGAAAACTTTTTTTTTGCTGAATAAAAGTTCAGGGAAAGAGCATTAAAAGTGTAGGGAAAGGATAGGGAGGAAATATTCCACAGTATTGAAGCAGAACAGGGTTCAATAGGGAAGTGCACAGCCTGGGTAATAGGAGCAATCCTATTACACCTTGCTGCACTGACTGAGGATCCAAATTTCCATAATACTGCTGATTTCAGGTTTGCAATTGATGATACCTCTCTAATTCCAGCAAACCTTTCTATTTATTGGGGTGCAAGTGTTGCGTGATACAGCCATTAACAGGGTGTATTGCTAGGAAATATTTCTGTCTTATTAGTCCTTGTGCGGTGCAGTTATATGTACTAAAGCCTTTTTTGGCCTGTATTAGTGGGGAAAAAGGGCTTATTAGCCGTTGTGTGGTGAAGAGAGAAATTGACAGCCCTTTTTGGCGTGTATTAGTGGCAAAATAAATAGTATTATTTGCCGTTCAGCGGTGCAGTTATATGTTCTAAAGCTTTTTTGGCATGTATTAGTGGGAAAAAAAAGGTATTATTTGCCATTGTGTGGTGAAGTGAGAAAATTACAGCCCTCTTTGTCGTGCATTAGTGGCAAAAAAAAAAATATTTGCCATTCAGCGGTGCAGTTATATGTTCTAAAGCCTTTTTTGTCATGTATAAGTGGCAAAAAAAAGTATTATTTGCCATTCAACGGTGCAGTTATATGTTCTAAAGCCTTTTTGACATGTATTAGTGGGAAAAAATGGCTTATTAGCCGTTGTGTGGTGAAGAGAGAAAGTGACAATCCTTTTTGGTATCTATAATGGCATTACTTGCCGATCAGCGGTGCAGTTATATGTTCTAAAACCTTTTTTGTCATGTATTTGGCATTAAAAAAATGTATTATTTGCCGTTCAGCGGTGCGTTTATATGTTCTAAAGCCATTTTTGTCGTATATTAGTGGCAAAGAAAAGGATTATTTGCTGTTTAGCGGTGTAGTTATATGTTCTAAAACCGTTTTTGCCGTGTATTAGTTAAAAATTTTTATTATTTGCCATTCAGCGGTGCAGTTATATGTTCTAAAGCCTTTTTTGGCATGTATCAGTGGCAAAAAAAAGTATTATTTGAAGTTTAGCGGTGCAGTTATACGTTCTAAAGCCTTTTTTGGTGTGTATTAGTGGGGAAAAATGGCTTATTAGCCATTGTGTAGTAAAGTGAGAAAATTACAGACCTTTTTTGCGTGCATTAGTGGCAAAAAAAAGTATTATTTGCCATTCAGCGGTGCAGTTATTGTCACGGTAGGGAGTGGGGGAAACCCCCCACTGTACAATGCATGGCAGACCGACAAGCAACTAGGTCAGAGGCTGGGATAAGGTAGCACGGAAGTCTCAACCGGCCTAAATGCCAGGTAAAAAGTACCGTATACAGCTACTGGATCAGCAGGTAAGCTCATAGAACAACACATTTACATGCCGTAGCCACAACGACTGGAACCCGAGCATGAGTACAGGTGCCCACACACCATACAGGACACAGTACCAACAACCACACCCAGGTATCCAGCACACCAACTACTGCCTGGACCCCCATGCAAATAGGACGCATGGCGACCCCAAGCAGAGCTGCAATCAGACTGGTAGTTCCCCCTCCAGGGAACACTGTTACCCCCTACCGGAGGAGTAACCGATAGACAGGATGATTTCTAGCAAACATAAAGCAGGGTTGAAAAGGGAAGGAGACACATGGAAGATATAGGTGAGACTTTGCTGAGACCTTGATGTTCCACAAGGTGGCACTCAAGCATTGGGCAGATGGAATCAGCCAGACATGAGAAAGATCCAGCACCAACAAGGGCTGGAGGACAACTAACTCCAGGCTTTAAGCCACAGGATAAATAAAACCTAGAGGCCACACCTAGCCTGGGAGTTAACCCCTCCAGAACAAGACAGGGAAGGAACTAAGATATAAGGGGAAGTGCACACACATGCAGAGAAAATGACACATTGCACCTGGCAACCGCATTTACGGCAAACGTCTCATGTCATATAGCAGCAAGATTGTGACACCGCTGTGACAGTTATATGTTCTAAAGCCTTTTTTGTCGTGCATTAGTGGCAAAAAAAAGTATTACTTGCCGTTCAGCAGTGCAGTTAAATGTTCTAAAGCCTTTTTTGGCGTTTATAAATGGGGATAAAAGGGCTTATTAGCCGTTGTGTCGTGAAGTGAGAAAATTACAGCCCTTTTTGGGGTGTATTAGTGGCAATAAAAATTTTTATTTGCCATTTAGCAGTGCAGTTAAATGTTCTAAAGTCTTTTTTGTCTTGTATTAGTGGGAAAAAAGGGCTTATTAGCCAATGTGTCGTGAAGTGAGAAAATAACAGCCCTTTTTGTTGTGTATTAGTGGCAAAAAAGAAAGTATTATTTGCTGTTCCGCGGTGCAGTTATACACTGCGTGCAGAATTATTAGGCAAATTAGTATTTTGACCACATCATCCTCTTTATGCATGTTGTCTTACTCCAAGCTGTATAGGCTCGAAAGCCTACTACCAATTAAGCATATTAGGTGATGTGCATCTCTGTAATGAGAAGGGGTGTGGTCTAATGACATCAACACCCTATATTAGGTGTGCATAATTATTAGGCAACTTCCTTTCCTTTGGCAAAATGGGTCAAAAGAAGGACTTGACAGGCTTAGAAAAGTCAAAAATAGTGAGATATCTTGCAGAGGGATGCAGCACTCTTAAAATTGCAAAGCTTCTGAAGCGTTATCATCGAACAATCAAGCGTTTCATTCAAAATAGTCAACAGGGTCGCAAGAAGCGTGTGGAAAAACCAAGGCGCAAAATAACTGCCCATGAACTGAGAAAAGTCAAGCGTGCAGCTGCCAAGATGCCACTTGCCATCAGTTTGGCCATATTTCAGAGCTGCAACATCACTGGAGTGCCCAAAAGCACAAGGTGTGCAATACTTAGAGACATGGCCAAGGTAAGAAAGGCTGAAAGACGACCACCACTGAACAAGACACACAAGCTGAAACGTCAAGACTGGGCCAATAAATATCTCAAGACTGATTTTTCTAAGGTTTTATGGACTGATGAAATGAGAGTGAGTCTTGATGGGCCAGATGGATGGGCCCGTGGCTGGATTGGTAAAGGGCAGAGAGCTCCAGTCCGACTCAGACGCCAGCAAGGTGGAGGTGGAGTACTGGTTTGGGCTGGTATCATCAAAGATGAGCTTGTGGGGCCTTTTCGGGTTGAGGATGGAGTCAAGCTCAACTTCCAGTCCTACTGCCAGTTTCTGGAAGACACCTTCTTCAAGCAGTGGTACAGGAAGAAGTCTGCATCCTTCAAGAAAAACATGATTTTCATGCAGGACAATGCTCCATCACACGTACAAGTACTCCACAGCGTGGCTGGCAAGAAAGGGTATAAAAGAAGAAAATCTAATGACATGGCCTCCTTGTTCACCTGATCTGAACCCCATTGAGAACCTGTGGTCCATCATCAAATGTGAGATTTACAAGGAGGGAAAACAGTACACCTCTCTGAACAGTGTCTGGGAGGCTGTGGTTGCTGCTGCACGCAATGTTGATGGTGAACAGATCAAAACACTGACAGAATCCATGGATGGCAGGCTTTTGAGTGTCCTTGCAAAGAAAGGTGGCTATATTGGTCACTGATTTGTTTTTGTTTTGTTTTTGAATGTCAGAAATGTATATTTGTGAATGTTGAGATGTTATATTGGTTTCACTGTTAAAAATAAATAATTGAAATGGGTATATATTTGTTTTTTGTTAAGTTGCCTAATAATTATGCACAGTAATAGTCACCTGCACACACAGATATTCCCCTAAAATAGCTAAAACTAAAAACAAACTAAAAACTACTTCCAAAAATATTCAGCTTTGATATTAATGAGTTTTTTGGGTTCATTGAGAACATGGTTGTTGTTCAATAATAAAATTAATCCTCAAAAATACAACTTGCCTAATAATTCTGCACTCCCTGTATGTTCTAAAGCCTTTTCTGGCATGTATTAGTGGTAAAAAAAAGAATTATTTTCCGTTTAGCGGTGCAGTTTCTGGTGCAGGCACAGGTCTCAGCAGACCTGAGCTCCCAGTGTCAGCTAGCGGTCGTGTCTTGACCAGCAACCCAGCGGTACTTGAATTGGCTGACTCGGTCATCCACTTCATCCCAAGTGACATCAGACACCCCCAGCCAAGAGTCAGAAACAACCCTTAGTTGGCATGACCCGGGAGCAGGCCCTGTGCCCTCACCTGTCCTCAATCTGCCTCTGTCCTTTTCTGTTCCCTCAGCCAGAGAAGTATTATATGCTGTGGACAGTCAGCAGCTACTGCCCAGCCAAGATGTGGAGGAGACATCCGCCGTTTCCTCTGGTAGGCAGACAAGTAGTGATGAGGAGAGTTGGAGATGGTGTTGCAAGAGGTCAAGTTTCTGGCTCAGAGACTGTTGAGGAGGACATCAATGACGTGCAGACAGTACTCGATGATGATGTAGCCGATCGCAATTGGCAGCTCGGTGAAGAAGGGGCTTCATCATCATCAGGAGAAGAGGGTGGCAGCATGCGCGTGAGGGAGCGGCGGAGCCAGCAATTCAGTAGCATGGGAGTCAGCAGGATGGCAGCAGTGGAAAGTAGTGGTGCAGGGGTTCACAGAGGCAGCGGCGGTAGCAGACAGTTAGTGCGGAGTGTTGGGGGTAAAAATCACCTACTCGGCGGTGTAGCAGTTTTTTCCTAAGCCGTTGGAGGAGGTGAACATGGCTATTTGCCGAATCTGTGGGAAAAAGGAGAAACATGGCTAGGGAGCCAATGTTGGCACCAATGTTCTGCATCAACATACGCAGCGTCACCATAAGTTGGCCTTGGATAACTGTGTCTCCCTGGTGGTTGAGCCTGCCGTAGCAACCGTTACATCACCCAGTGGCGCACCCAATTTCAGGCAGTCAAGGCTCCACCACATCAGCCAAAGGGAGCTGTCTGTCCTTCCCATCATCTACCAGTCCTGATACTCCTGCTCCTCGCCTTCCTACTCCTCGTCAGTCATTCAGTCAGAAATTGATCACCGAAGCGATTTCCAAGAGACAACAGTATGCATGTACTCATCCAACGGTGCAGAAGCTGAACGTGCTCCTGGCCAAGTTGCTGGTGCTGCAGTCCCTCCCTTTCCAAGTGGTGGACTCTGCACCTTTCAGAGAACTGATGGCTTGTGCCGAGCAGAGGTGGAGAGTCCCAAACCGTCATTTCTTTGCCAAAAAGGCAGTAACAGCCCTACACAAATATGTAGAACAGAAGGTGGGCCAGTCCTTGAGCCGGTCGGTGTCTGCTAAAGTGCACGTCAGCGCCAACGTGTGGAGCTGTAACTATGGTCAAGGACAATATATGTCCTTTACAGCCCACTGGGTAAATGTGGTTCCTACTCAGCCAAACCAGCAACTTGGCCAGGTGACGTCACTTTCGCCTCCACGTTCGCACGCCGTTGGACCTGCGACAATGTCCGCCTCTTCCTCATAATCCACCACCTTGTCCTCAGCCTCCACTGCAGGGACAATTCCCAGTGCTCCTCCAGCATACCACATGTGCAGAGCACGGCGGTTTCACGCTGTTCTACACCTCTTTTGCCTGGGGGAATGGAGTCCCACAGTGGAGGAACTGCTCCGTGTCCATTATCAAGAAATCGAATCCTGGCTTTCTCCGTGACAAATCAAAATCGGATCTATGGTGACCAACAATGGGAAAAACATGGTGTCGGCGCTACGTCAAAGAGGCTGAGCCATACGCCTTGCATGGCTCACTTGTTCAATCTGGTTGTCAAGTGGTTCCTGAAGTCTTCCATCCATTTGTGAGACATCCTAAAAATGGCCAGGAAACTTTGCATGCACTTCAGCTACTCGTATACCGCCAAGCCTCCTTGAGCTGCAGCGGAAGAATGGGTTCCCCAACATAGGCTGATATGCGATGTTTCCACCAGTTGGAATTCCACCCTCCATATGTTGGACCGACAGTATGAACAGAGAAAGGCCATAAACAATTTCTTGATGATCCAAGCAGACAGGAGTACTCCCCTGTGTAACTTTGATGTCAGCCAGTGGTAGCTCATGCTTGACACCTGCTGTTTGCTCAGGCCCTTTGAGGATGCTATATTATTTGTCAGTTGCCAGGACTATGGGATGCACAACATTATTCCACTGCTTTATATCCTGGAACATATGCTGGTACGTCTGGCTGGTCAAGGTACTGGAGACGCGGCACCTACATCTCACAGTGACATGAGCCCTGTGGGGGCTGAACTAGAGGAGGAGGACATTGGAGCACAAGCAATATGTAGCTAAATGGGTGATTTTTCTACACAGGTGACAAGAGAGGAGGAGCAGGAGCAGCCGGAGGAGCAATAGGGAGATGAGGAAGATGAGGCAGATGACCCAAACACACTGTGGCAGTATGCAGTGGAGATGGAGGCAGGGAGTCTCTCAGAGTCACTTGTGCAAATGGCCCGCTGCATGCTCACTTGCTTGGGTAGTAACAGCCGAATTGTCACCATTTGGCAGAAGGAAAACTTCTGGCTCTCCAGCTTGTTGGACCCTCGCTACTGGTCCAAAATGGGGGCCTTTTTTTACACCCGCTGAGAGGACAAACTGAACTACATCCTATGTAGTCAGTTGGCCGCTGCCTATCTGTGCCATCGTCCATCCTCTTGCAGGTCTTACCGGGGGGGCCCTCTGCGCTCCTGTTCCACTGCCATGGCTGCTGTGGCGGGGTGGGGGGGGGTGGGAGCAGTACCAGCTCCAGAAAGTCAATGGAGGACGGATCCGTTTTCTATTGTGGCAGATTGTGTCAGAGAAAATGGATCCGTATCCCAGGATGGAAAGCAAACCAGAACATGTTGCAGTTTAATGTCCAGTATGGGCATTTTGGAGCATTCCGTTCTATTCAGTTCAGTTTTGTCCCCATTGACAATCAATAGGGACAAAACTGAAGCATTTTTTTTCTGGTATTCAGCCCCTATGACGGATCTCAATACCGGAAAACTAAAATGCTAGTGTGAAAGTAGCCTAAATTTATCTTCCAAATCCCTAAAACTGTCCCTGTAAGACCCTAAATTCACTGTCAAATTAGCAAACTTCACCTTCACTTGAAAGCAAAATTTGGGGGAATTTCTGAACAAATTTTATTCTTTTAAAATAGATTCTCTCAGTATTTGCCATATTTCAGACAATTTTATATTTGCAGAGACACCAGAAAAAGAACATAAAGAGCCAGCAGTGGCAAAGAAAGGTAGGATGCATATTGATGCATTGGGCATAAAGATTACTAAGCACGTTGCTAAATGGAGAAGTTAGACAGCACAATAAGCTTAATTCATAATAATTTTATAAGGTTTTATTTTTCCATAATGCTTTTATTTACCCAAAAACATAATTTACACAATAAACCCAGCAACAGAGCGACAAAGGAAATGTTCCCTATATGTTTTTTTCTTTTGGGAAGTTTTATTTATACCATAAATATAAAATGAGCCCTTTAGCCAGTAGAATTAGTTTATTTGATGCTAATTAAATGGATTGGGTTTTTCCATGTATTATTGTGAAGAATTAAATTGGCATTAGTTTGAGTTTTAGGAGTATCATTATATAGAAAATGACTATTTATTGTCAAAGAAGAAATATTTAGGAGAATCATTTACATGGTCCAATACTCAGGGCAATGATTGGGAACAAACTGATCAAACATTGTCCAGTTGTTCAACTACATTTATAAGCAGAACTCTCCTCTGTATGAGAATGACTTGTCACTACTACAAGCATTTGTCCTCATACAGATTAATTGTTTGTAAGCAGAACATTCCCCTTTACATATTTGCTGCCACAACGGATGACTTTAGGTGTCAAATATTAGATACAATCACCTGACAAATGAGTTTTTGCTTAATCAGAGGATAAAATTATTGACAACACATGTACAGATGTAGCAGGGTTAGCACTCAAACTCTTAACTCAAATTTCTTAAATCATTGTGTTATCTTGAAACAAAAGCCATTGAAAAGCAATTGAAGGTGTTTGCTTAGTTTAGATAACACATCTCAGAAATCTCAGAAAGCATGAGTGTTAACTCTACTACATCGGTACATGGGGCAATTATCAGGAAGGGGCAATTATCAGGAAGGAGCGTGTTACCAATAACTGTCATAAATTGGTCCTTACTTTGTTATTTACAGTCATTAAACATGAAGTATTTGAATAGGTAACTTTGCAACCCCCTTAAAGTCAGATTTTCATGGAGGCCCTTTTAGTGAAAACAGCCATTGTGTATAGGTTTCAATTAGCTTTACACATTAACTTATATTTTCCCTGTTATTTTAAAACCATTGTTGTATTGGAACAGCTACTTTCGATTTAATTTACAAAATTCTCAATTCAATACATTTAAGGCCTATTCTTAAACTCAGCATTTTTAAGCCATTCCTATGTCCATTGTGTAAATTCCCTCCCATGTTACAGTTATTTTTCTTTCAAATTTTACAAAATATTTGCTCCAACTTTTTAGCTTTTGCATATTTGGCAAATGGTAGTATTATCATTAGTATAACAACTTGATTTGTTCAAAAATGCAGTCCCCATGTCTTTTTACAAACTGTAGCTAAAAAGACATGTGAGGCTTTTTGTTGTTGTTTTTTTTAAATAATGGGAATAAATAGATAGATATGCCACAGTGTGCCTACAGTATACAAAATATATTTGATGGAAGAAGTATATATATTACTTGGTCTACAGCCCCAACCAATGTTCACTCCAACACACAGTGTGAATAGAACCTAAACTGATTAGACATTAATAAATAAAATAACATTGGCTGACATCAGTATTTTTATTCTAGTTGTGTTTTAGGACCAAAAATTTATTTTGGATCTTGGCTAAACTGATATGTACCGATGCTAAAAAAAAATGTATTTACTCTTTATTTGTGTATTCTATAGAAATCAATGAAATCCATCAAGGGATCATTAATTCAATTTTATCTAGCATATTGTAACTTCTCTGAATTGATCATAACCTTCATATGAATGCTTGATTGTTAACAGTTTTCTTGTTGTTGTCTATAGAATTAGATAGTTACATAAATCAAAAAGTATTTATTTTGATGTCTATGTGTATTAAGAAGCATATCAAGCATACCTTCACATTAATTCTACCTTACAGTCAAAGTTCCTACGTATATCAGGGACTACATGTGTGATGGATTAGGAACTTAGAGCACTATTAGTGTTCTGTTATTTTAGCCATATTTATAAAAAGTTGTAAAAGCCGATTAACATGCAACTAAATGTATTCTATATATAAAGAAATATATTTATCAATATTGTTTATGCAATTTTTATTTTTTTTAGAAATAACAGTGCGAAAACCGAAACAAGTACCTGCAGAAATAAAGAAAGGTGACAGTGAACGTATCATTTCTATTATATAGAATAGTAAAGTATATTTGGATATTGTATACAGTTCAGTCTTCTGACCTGTTCGCTTGTTTTTGTAATGAATCAAAGTTCAAATTTCTCCACATAATTCTGCACTCAGTACCCCATAGTGAAAAAGTGAAAACAGAATGATCAAAATCTTTGATAATTTATTTAATAGTATAAAAACAAAAAATTTGCATTGACTTAAGTATTCACACCCTTTACCCAGTACCTAGTTGAAGCACCTTTGACAGTGATTACAGCTTCCACTCTTCTTGGGTATGATGACATATGATTTGGGGACTTTCTGACATTCTTTTGTGCAGATCCTCTCAACCTCTGTCAGATTAGATGGGGACCATCAGTGGACAGCCATTTTCAGATCTCTCCAAAGACATTCGATTGGGTTCAAGTCAGCACACTGGATCAGGTTTTTATTAAAAATATATCTGTACTTTGCTCCATTCAGCATTTCTTCAACGCTGACTAGTCTCCCTTTCTGAAGTACTAAAAAACATCCCAACAGCCTGATGACGCTACCAACCACATGCTTCAATCTTGGTTTCAATAGAGCAGAAAATCTTGTTTATCGCAGTCTGAGAGTCATTTATATGCTTCTTGTAGACTTATATGTGTCTTTTAATGAGGTGAGTTTTTTTTTTTTATGGCCACTCTGCATTAAAGCTCAGATTGATGCAATGTTATAGTGATGGTTGACGTTCTGGAAGTGTTTCCAATCTGCACACAGGATCTTTTGAGCTCAGCCACACTAACCATTGTGTTCTTGATCACCATTCTTACCAAGGCCCTTCTCCCCTAATTACTTAGTTTAGTGCGGTGGTCTAGGAAGAGTCCTGATTATTCTAAATTTCTCTCATTTAAGAATTATGGAGGCCACTGTGCTCTTGGGAACTTTCACTGCAGCACAAATTTTTTTTTGTACCATTCTCCAGATCTATGGCGCAACACAATACTGTTTTTGAATTCCAAAGGCAGTTATTTTCTCGTAATGACTTGCTTTTTGATTGGATATGAATTGTCAGTTGTGAGATGTTATATAGACAGGGGTGTGTCTTCCTAAAACATGTCCAATCAACTGAATTTACCACAGGTGGATTCAATCAAGGTGTAGAAACATCTCAAAGATGATAAAGAAAAATGGGACACACCAGAGCTAAATTTCAAGTGTCATAGCACAGGGCTTGAATACTTAAGCCCATTCAAATTTTAAGTTTTTCCTTTATAATATGTTTGCAACATTTCTAAACTTCTATTTTTATTTTTTATTAAGGGGATTGAGTGAAGATTGGTGGCGAAAACTAGACTTGTATTTTTTATTTTAGCACAATTCTGCAAGTTTTAACAAAATGTGGAAACAGTGAAAAGGTCTGAAGACTTTCTGAATGCACTGTATATGTAGTATTTTACTTCATGGCTATAAGAAAAATGGGACAAGTACATTAATGTATATATTGTTCCCTGTGACAGATTTTGAGGAAACAAGTAAGATGAGTCTTAACATGGCTTAAAATAACTAAAATTAAAATAACATAAAAAAACATGGCTTAAAATAACTGCACATTAGTAGTGATGAGCAGCATAGGCAATATTCATTTTCGCAATATTTTGCAAATTTTTGGCCTAATATTTTCAATAAATTCGCAAATTCTAGAATTCTTGATCTCTAGTCATTATTTTTCTTGATGGTGAAAATCGGCAATGTAATATGCACGTATTGCGCGTGCAATACAGGTGTGGGTCACTGTTGCTACATTTTTCAAGCTGCTAGACGTTTCCTGAGACTGGAGAAAATGCACAGTGCAGTAATTCCTATCACACTACCTAACACCCTGCACTATACTATATTAATATCTAACCTACAATGACTATCTCCCACTAACTATCTGTATTATATAAATAAGCTAACTAACTATCTAATGTAATTGACTCAGCAATGCAAATGACTCAGCAAAGCACAGAGCACAGAAATGACACTGCTCTCTCTGAGAACTGCAAAAAACAGCGGAAATTGTCTGGTACAATATATGGGGTTCGGACCGCGCTTCTAGTCCAGGTCAGTATGCAAGTTCTTAGTCCTTCTTACTTCTTCGTTCACAAAGAGAGCCTGAGGGCTGCAAATATCCCTTAAGTAGATATCCTGCAACCAATGGAATTATAATAGTGTGAGTCCGTATGTGACAGTAACCTGCATTGCACTGATTATACTCACAAGATGTGTGTCACACAAAGCGTAAATGTAATCCCTCCGTGGTAAGTTGCACTTGTTCTATCGGAACAGCCACCTTTCCATGCAATCTGGTTAGATCCCCACACGGACCCAGATGGTGTATACCTCAGACCAATCTATATTTCTTTTCTTCAGATTCCTGAAGGTTTTCTGTGGACAAGAATGGCTTCTGCAATAGTGAAGCTCCGTATTCCTTATTAAAAACTTTTTATTTGTCCATACTTACAAGACAACTTCTTAAAACAGCTTTTTAAAACACATAAAATTCCCAGCGTCTGCTGCTTCTGCCCGACCCGGGTTTCACTCCTAGAGCTTCGTCAGGGGCACACTTGTTCTCACCCTCCCCCTCCTTCTTATTCATCCATTGCAACTGATCAGGAGTCAGGTGTGTTCCTCCACAGTATTTTCCTATCCTGCTATTAACCCTATACTGGACTCTCCTCATCCCCAGGGGAAAGAAGGCAGATATTATTAAGTCCCTATTCACATGAGCATGCTTTTTTGTATATCATTTGTTCGCTAATTCAATACAGCCTGCAGGTCGAAATCCACATTTAGACCTCCCGGCTGTAGTGTACCTAATTCGTATATCCACTTGGTTTCTTGCCTATTAATTTTTTCCAAAAGACTGCCTCCCCTCCAATGGTTTTGTACGGATTCTACTCCCATAAACTTTAGACCTTCTGGATTTTTTTGGTGGTATCTTTTATAATGGGCCGATACTCCATGACTTTCAAGACCTTTTTTTATATTTCTTATGTGTTCCTGTATACGGACTTTTAGGGGTCTAATAGTCCGTCCAACATACTGAAGGCCACAAGGGCACTCCAGTACATATACAACCCCTTTACTATGACAGGTCATCTCACCTACTACTTCTAATTGTTTATTTTTATTGGTACTTTTAACTAGCGTATTTTTTTGTAATTTTTCTGTTCTTTTTCTGTTCTTGCATGGAATGCAAAAACCGCACCAATTAAAGCTATTTTTCGTTTTTTTATTCTTGTATTTATTTTCAAAACGATTTGCGCTGTGTACCAATTTATTTTTTAAGTTGGGAGCCTTTTTATAGATGACTGTCGGTTGTTCAGGAATTACACGTCCCAATACTGGGTCATTTTTTAAAATCGACCAGTTCTTTCTGATTGCGTTTTTCAGTTCACCAGAACACTGTGAGAACTGGGTTATGAATGAAAAACGGAAATCTATGGTCTTCTCCATTTTTTTAGGTTTATTGGGGGTTCCCTCTTGCTGCTCAGTTACATCTTTTATGCACCTCTCCAGGTCTTCATTTTTATAGCCTTTTTCCACAAAGCGCTCCCTTATTACATTGCTTTGTTTTTTAAAAATCGCCGAATCAGTGCAGTTGCGGTGGATTCTCTGGACCTGTCCCTTCGGTACATTAAGTAGCCAAGGGGCATAATGACAGCTCGTTAAATCTATATAGCCGTTTACATCAGTTGGTTTAAAAAAGGTCTTAGTTTTGAGCCGTCCTTCTTCGGCATATATAGTAAGGTCCAGGAAATCCACAGCAACCGCACTGATAGTACTGGTAAAACTGAGGTTCCATTCTTTATTTTCCAAACCAGCAATGAAGGTCTCAAGTAGGTTTTTATCCCCTTCCCATATCAACAGGCAATCATCTATATATCTTTTCCAGGTTTTTAGGGTTCCCCCTTTCTTGGATTTTTTTAAAACGGGGTCAATGAACTGCTTTTCCCACCTGGTCATGAAGATGTTAGCGAAACTGGGGGCGAATTTCGCCCCCATCGCCGTCCCGACCTTCTGCAGGTAAAACTGATCTTTGAACCAGAAGTAGTTGTGTTCTAAACAGAATTCGACACATCGTACTATGAAGTCCGCTTGTATTCTAGTCATATCAGGGTCACTGTACAGGGTTTCTCTTATTGCTTGCAGTCCTAGTTTCTTCGGGATGATAGTGTATAGGGACGATACGTCGATGGTAGCCATCCACGTATTGTCCCCAATTCCCTGCAATTCCTTTATTATTTCAACCACACTCCCGCTATTTTTCAAATAGGAAGGTGCCATTGGTACATACTTTTGTAGGAAATTGTCTATATACTCCGTCATTCTACTAGTAAGAGAATTAATCTCCGATACTATCGGTCTCCCGGGAGGATTTATAATACTCTTATGTATTTTCGGCAGTATATAGATAATTGGGGTCATTGGTTCTTTTATATTTAAATAATCCATCTCTTTTTTGCTCAGGATGCCTTTGTCACCACCATATTTCACCAGAGTTTGTAGTTTATTTTTATATTCTAGGAGGGGGTCTTTTTTCAGCACGGCATAGGTCTTGTTGTCTCCCAACTGTCTTAATACCTCTGCTTCATAGTCCTCAATATTCATAATTACTACCCCCCCCCCCCCTTTATCCGCAGGTTTTATTATTATATCTGAATTTTCCTGTAACGTTTTTAGTGCATCTTTTTCTTTTTTGGTTAGATTGCCCCTTTTCTTTTTTGCATCTATTTTTTCCAATTCATTTAAGATGCTTCTCTTAAAGGCATCTATGCACTCATTATTTCTGTTTTTCGGATAAAATTTTGATTTATCTTTTAATTTCGTATGTATATATTCTTGTTTCTGTTCTACATCATTCTGGTTACTAGCTGACTCCTTTCCTGCAAAAAATTTGGCTATATTTAACTTCCTGATGTACTTGTGGACATCTACAAAGGCATCGAATTTATTTAAACTTTTCGATGGCGCGAATTTTAACCCTTTTCTAAGTACCGCTTTTTCGGGTTCTGACAAGGTGTGTCTGCTGAGATTAAATATCCCATCATTGACACCTTGCTTTTTTTGTTCGCGGATTTTGTGTTTTCCCCCCCCTCTTTTTCCTCTATGAACCTTCTTTTTTGCGGTGTATTGGTGTTCGGTATGATTGTGTTTATTTTTTCTTGCACTTTCTCGTGTTTTTCTTGTTCCTCCCTCTGTACACCCTTGATCGCTTGGTGTGGAAAATTCTGTTGATCTAACTTTTTCTCTTCTTGTACTTTAACTCTAGGCTCTTCCCCCCTCTCCATAGGTCTTGCCCTATTTCCCTGCCTATCCGTAAGGTCCTCTTTTACAAATTTATACGGATTACTATTATATCGCCCATATGGTTGGTATGGTTTCCTTACATTGGGCCGTTGATAATGGTTGGCATTCCTCCCATACCCATAGTGGTTTCCGTTATACTGCTGCATGTCCCATGTATCAATGGGTCGATCCCCATGATATTCCTTTCTTCTATTAGCATCCCATTCCCCCCACTGCTGTCCGGGATAACCATTAGTTCTCATATTGACACTATATTTCCTTTCCTCTGTTCCTCTCTGCTCACCCATTTCTAAATTGCTTATCTTCCCATTTGCTTCTGACCTGAATCTCCATTTATATATTTTTTTATTTTCATATTCTTCGCATGTTTTGCGATATTTTTTCTGTTTCTTTTCTTTTATTTCTTTATCTGCTACTGTAATATTAACTTGACATTTTTCACTTTGCTTGATATATTCTTTGTTTACTTTGAAGGGTTTTAATTTTTCTTGTAATTTTTCTATATTCTGTCCTATGTTTTTTAGTTTTTGTCTACGTATTTTTATAATGAATTCCATGGCTTTAAAGCCACAGAAATCCATTAGTTTTTCCCAATCATCCATGTCTTTAGGATCTTCTGTATTCAGGGGGAGCTGCCATCGTAGACCCTCTGGGATCTTACCCTCCGCAAGATATTTTTCTAAGGATAAGACTTCCCAGGTGGTTCTAATCTCTTTACACAAATCTTTTTCTAGCTCTGCGAACAACCCCCCCATCATTTTTTCTTCCTTCATTCCTTCATTTACAGTAAATATACTTTCAACATCGCATACCATATTTGCTCTGAAATCAAAAATATCCATAATTTCTGGACTCGGCGTATGTCCCACCAAGATACAATAAAAAATATAAATATATCACTAGTCCGCAAAAATTGCTATGCAGCAGGTCCGAAAAGTGATGTGGGTTCAATCACGTTATAAACAGGTACAATATATGGGGTTCGGACCGCGCTTCTAGTCCAGGTCAGTATGCAAGTTCTTAGTCCTTCTTACTTCTTCGTTCACAAAGAGAGCCTGAGGGCTGCAAATATCCCTTAAGTAGATATCCTGCAACCAATGGAATTATAATAGTGTGAGTCCGTATGTGACAGTAACCTGCATTGCACTGATTATACTCACAAGATGTGTGTCACACAAAGCGTAAATGTAATCCCTCCGTGGTAAGTTGCACTTGTTCTATCGGAACAGCCACCTTTCCATGCAATCTGGTTAGATCCCCACACGGACCCAGATGGTGTATACCTCAGACCAATCTATATTTCTTTTCTTCAGATTCCTGAAGGTTTTCTGTGGACAAGAATGGCTTCTGCAATAGTGAAGCTCCGTATTCCTTATTAAAAACTTTTTATTTGTCCATACTTACAAGACAACTTCTTAAAACAGCTTTTTAAAACACATAAAATTCCCAGCGTCTGCTGCTTCTGCCCGACCCGGGTTTCACTCCTAGAGCTTCGTCAGGGGCACACTTGTTCTCACCCTCCCCCTCCTTCTTATTCATCCATTGCAACTGATCAGGAGTCAGGTGTGTTCCTCCACAGTATTTTCCTATCCTGCTATTAACCCTATACTGGACTCTCCTCATCCCCAGGGGAAAGAAGGCAGATATTATTAAGTCCCTATTCACATGAGCATGCTTTTTTGTATATCATTTGTTCCCCTGGGGATGAGGAGAGTCCAGTATAGGGTTAATAGCAGGATAGGAAAATACTGTGGAGGAACACACCTGACTCCTGATCAGTTGCAATGGATGAATAAGAAGGAGGGGGAGGGTGAGAACAAGTGTGCCCCTGACGAAGCTCTAGGAGTGAAACCCGGGTCGGGCAGAAGCAGCAGACGCTGGGAATTTTATGTGTTTTAAAAAGCTGTTTTAAGAAGTTGTCTTGTAAGTATGGACAAATAAAAAGTTTTTAATAAGGAATACGGAGCTTCACTATTGCAGAAGCCATTCTTGTCCACAGAAAACCTTCAGGAATCTGAAGAAAAGAAATATAGATTGGTCTGAGGTATACACCATCTGGGTCCGTGTGGGGATCTAACCAGATTGCATGGAAAGGTGGCTGTTCCGATAGAACAAGTGCAACTTACCACGGAGGGATTACATTTACGCTTTGTGTGACACACATCTTGTGAGTATAATCAGTGCAATGCAGGTTACTGTCACATACGGACTCACACTATTATAATTCCATTGGTTGCAGGATATCTACTTAAGGGATATTTGCAGCCCTCAGGCTCTCTTTGTGAACGAAGAAGTAAGAAGGACTAAGAACTTGCATACTGACCTGGACTAGAAGCGCGGTCCGAACCCCATATATTGTACCTGTTTATAACGTGATTGAACCCACATCACTTTTCGGACCTGCTGCATAGCAATTTTTGCGGACTGGTGATATATTTATATTTTTTATAGCAGAAATTGTCTGCTGGGGAGTTTCTTATATAGTAAAGGGTAGGCGATTTTCCTATTGGTTGCTAGGGATGTTGCTAAGCTCAGACAAAGATATTGCAGCCTTCTCATTAACTCACAAGCAAGAAGCAGGAGGGTACTGATGAAAAAAAAATCTAGAATACTCGTGATTACAAAGATATAGCACTATATTCGAAATCTTCGGGAATTCTCGAAGTGCCGATATTCGCAATAAATATTTGCGATTAGAATATTCGCGATCAACACTACACATTAGAGTCTGTTTCATTTTTTTTCCCCAAAATATAATTGCACAGTCTAATTGTAGAGGACTGCATATGAAAATTAATGAGCAAAGGCAGCATTTAGAGGTGATTAAATAAAATAGCCAATTACTGCTCTAAAACTATGCTCAGAGAATTATCCAAAACTGAATTGCTCACTTTTCTCACCTGTCCTATTTTTTGTTTTAAATATTACCATTTAGCATATTTTTGGGTGATTCATATGAATATTTTTGTTTTAATATTAAACCTTTAAGGACTGTGCACTTTTTAATGTTTGCATTTTCGTTTTTTTTCTCCCCATATTACAAGATTCATAACCTTTAAAATTTTCTGTTCACATTGATACATAAAATCACATTGGCCATTGGTTGACTTCAGTTGCAATAAAAATTAAAATAACAAACAAAATTCTTCAAATTTTTTGAGGCATTTACTGCACACTAAAAATTACATTTTGCCCTTATTCTGTGGGTCAATACGATTATGGCATTATCAAATTTTTCTTTTTCTTTGACAAGGTGAACAAAAAATGGCAAATGGTGGATTTTTTTTCATTACAATGTTGAATTCACAGGAACAATATTTTTATATTTTGTGATATGGTGATGCCTGTTACTTTTTTATGATTTATTTTTATGTTTAAATTTGGGAAATGGGGTGATTCGTTTTTTTAATAGTTTTATTTTATAATTTAGTATAAATTTTATATATTTAATATAGTTTTTAATATATTTGTTCATTTTCCTCTCAATAGCTTTTAGTTTCCTTAGGGAACTGGGACCTAAAATCTTCTGATCGCTTGTCCCATACACCACAATTGAATACTATTGCAGTCTATGGGATTCTGAGACACTACCTGCTGAGCCATGCCTCATGCAGAGCTTTACAGAAAGCTCAAGGCTGTTATGGCCAGAGCCCCAAAATTTTACTGTAGGGGCTCCAATTGGAAGGCAGAGGGAGCCCCCTCCCTCTGCCTAATCCCATAGATTCCGTGATCACTAATTACCTCACCAACGAAAGGGTTAAATGACAAGATTAGGTAGTGTTCACTGCAGCCGGGTGCCTGCTGTATTGTACAGTCTGCAGCATCTGTGTTTGCACCCGGATCAGTTCAGCAGCCAACTCCATACAACCCTTTAAGCATAATGACATACATTTACTTGATTATTCATTAAGGTGTTAAGATAATATGATAATTACAAATAATAGCATTAAAGTATAGCTTGTCCTGTACGTAATGTTTAAGTGTAATTTAGTTGTCACCAAAAATAGTGGAATTTACATATTTGAATTATCTTTCTTAGAAACCCTGGAGACAACTGTTGAAAAAATATCAAAGGAAGGTAATTTTCTACTGTACCCTTTTTTATTGAAATAATTTATGCCAAAATCTGTATTAACTTTCTCCATTTCATAGGCATACTATACCAATTGCAGCATTTAACCTTTCAGTTATACTGGAAGCTGATAGAACTGCTCAGAAGTCAATCATCAGATTTCTCAGTTCATTTAATGTGGAAATTATGTCTTTGCATTCTCAATGTTATTGGGTAAAGTGAATAGAATTTCTCAATGTCTACTGTTATTTACTGTACTTTACTTGCTTATATGGCACCAACATATTCCACAGCGCTTTATAGACATTGTCATCACTATATGTTTTGAGTGTAGGACGAAACCCGTACAAACACAGGGAGAATATACATACTCCATCCAGATGTTGTCCTTGGTCAGATTTGAACAGCGCTACAAGACACCACTGCTAACCACTGAATCACCCTGTCTAGAAGTCCTAACAGTGACATATTTCATCATAGGATAAGGAAGACCAGTTTCAAAGAATTCTTTATATCACTATTAAATGAGCGAATCACTCAAAATTCAATTCAGGTTCGATTTAGGCTAATCAGTTGACTGATTCTATTCAAGACCCTTATCTACCCAAATTGAAAGTACTCCAATTGACCTGGAATTTTGAGTATGGCTTTTTTTTCCCTTCTCTTTAGTCTCTGATTTTTCTTTTAATCATTATTTTCTCTATCTCTGTCTCTTTCCCCCAAATTTGCCTGAATCAAATCACCCAAAATTCTGATTCAGATGCACCTCAAATTTTTACAATATTCTAGTCAAATCTGATTCTTTAGAGTTAATTCACAGATGTATAATCACTATATAAAGATATAATTCAAAATTTGACTAAGATTTTGTCACCAAGCTTATTATTATGATAAGATGCTCTAAAATATAGTAGGTGTAAACTGCAAGGCTAACATCAGCACCCAGCAAGGTGACTGTGTTTTGTGTCCTGTGCAATTTCTCCTACATTGGAAGAGCAAAAGTGACTTTAAATTGCTTTTATCAGCCAGGAAAGATGGTATACATCTTGTATTACTGATGTTTTTAAGCCCTTACCTGTATCTACACTTTTGGATGGTGCCATTATATAATTTATCATTTTCAGAACCTCTCTCATTAGGAGCTCAAACTAAGGACCCAGGAAGGTGGAAACACTACTGTTTAGTTAAAGATCAGTTATAAAGGTACCCGTATTTAAAGGAAAAGAGCATCTGTCAGATCTAATACAATTCAGTTGAGAGAAACATGTAAAATGAATTAGTTCAACCTGGCATCAGATGATAGTCTAAAATATTGTAAAACAAAATCACTTGAAATTTTACTGTAAGTTATTGAACTTTTTTTCCCTCTATATTTTCAGAATCTCCAGTGAAGCCACAGAAAACAACAGAGGAAACAAAAGGTAAATTAGCTACTGACATCTACCGTAGTAATTCTACTGATCCTACACTTTCTTCTTGTTTAAATAGTTTATCTATCTGTAATTCCTATTTTTGTAGGATATCATTGAGTCATATATAATATGTTTTCTCATAGTTATTACTTAGTATTATGAAAAACACTGACCTAACCAGAAGCTATAGATGAGTGTTTGCCAAATATTAATATACATTAATTAGTTCTTTCTTCAAAAGAAAGTAGAAAATGCCCAAAATACTGCATACAGTAACAGTTCTAGTGTAATGCTATACTGTAAGCCGAATGCAGTGCTTTATTAGACTATTTTAATTACCAACGTATACTATTAACCATCAACCATTTGGAAAAAAAAAAAACACTAAAAAAAGCCATGAGCCTTTATAAGAGTTAACAACTTACATTATACTATTTATATTGATTTAAAGTACTGTAAAGTGAATATTTTAAAATGTGATCATTATGAAATATACGGTGTCTGAACTTAGAAATAATATTGATGAATCTGCAGCTAAATTACACATATAAATCTATGCAATCCACTGTAACACTCAGACAGGTGTATAATGGCATTTTTAGAGAAAGCTGCATTAAAATGCAAAAAAACAAGTTTAATATAAAAAGAATTTTCATATTTATACAAAATGGAAAATATATCAATTAGATAGATCTACTGTAATTGTTGTGTTAAAAAAGAAATCAATTGAGGTGTCATGATTTTGACTTTTGAATTTAAACATAAAATGTGGACATATGACATGAGAAGTTATTAAAACTCATAAAATATGTCAGATAAGCACTAAATTAACGTAAAATAAACATTAGAAGCAATTTATTATTTGCCGAGGTTGTTTGTGTCAGTTTTAGGTCTGTCTTTGGTTTATACTGGTGCACTTAATTTATGAAATGGCACACATTAATAATGAATTTGGTGCAAGTGCCATGTGGTTTATGTCCAGTAGGGGGCTTGCAACATTTTTGAAACTCTTACGAATTCCACAGAAGGTAAAATGAGACTTAAAGGGTTTCTGTCACCCTGCTAAACTCATTTTTTTTTTTTGGGCTAGTTAGATTGCTCATAGTGAGATATAGCAGAATATAATGGTATTACTTACTTTCATGCGGCCGATTCTTTATAGAACGAACTTTTATGGTATGTTAATGAGGGCTCTACCAGCAAGTAGGGCGTCTACTTGCTGGTAGCTGCTGCTGAAATCCGCCCCCTCACCGTGTTGATTGACAGGGCCAGCCGTGATCTCCTCCTCCGGCCAGCCCTGTCAGTAATTCAAAAATCGCGCGCCTCGCGTCATTCGTCGCAGGCGCTTTGAGATGAGGAGGCTCGTCTCCTCAGCACTCCCTCAGTGCGCCTGCGCCGATGACATCACCGAAAGAGAAGACGTCATCGGCGCAGGCGCACTGAGGGAGTGCTGAGGATACGAGCCTCCTCATCTCAGAGCGCCTGCGCCGAATGACGCGAGGCGCGCGATTTTTGAATTACTGACAGGGCCGGCCGGAGGAGGAGATCACGGCTGGCCCTGTCAATCAACACGGCGAGGGGGCGGATTTCAGCAGCAGCTACCAGCAAGTAGACGCCCTACTTGCTGGTAGAGCCCTCATTAACATATCATAAAAGTTCGTTTTATAAAGAATCGGCCGCATGAAAGTAAGTAATACCATTATATTCTGCTATATCTCACTATGAGCAATCTAACTAGCCCAAAAAAAAAAAGAAGAGTTTAGCAGGGTGACAGAAACCCTTTAAAGGGGTTCTCCAAGGCTAAAAAACAGTATCACACCTGTCCAGTGGTTGGGTGTGGTATTACAATTCAGCCTCATTCACTTCAATGGAGCTGAGCTGCAATAACAGACAGGTCTGACACTGTTTCTGGATTAAAGCAGCCATGTTTTTCTATTCCTAGACAACCCCTTTAAAACAGATATAATCTGCAAACTGGGCCCTACTCTCAGCTCACTTTTAAAGTGGCATGGGGTGGTGCAGAACAAGAGTCGCAAATTTGTGCAAAAAGTCATGTGCACCAGCATTTTAGCACCAGAAAACTAAACTGTTGTACCAGAATTCATAAATGGTCCCATAGTATTTAAAATGGTTAACTGAGATTTCTGAGATTTTAATATTAATGACCTATCTTCAGGATAGGTCCTCAATATCAGATCAGCGGGGATCCGACAACCTTGACGATCAGCTTGTTGAAGGGATGGCCGCGCTCCCTTCATTGTTTATTCGCTTGCTGTTAACGTTGCAGTGGCGAGCAGATAGAGATAGGCTTGTGGTTCGCTCAGCTGTCGTTTCGCTGCGAACTTTGCTCGTTCGCGATTCGCTGAACATGCAAACATATGGCGATGTTCGCATGCTCCATATTCTTTTGCATTGCGCCGAACTTTGACCCATGACACATCTATCAGTTGGACAGGACAGCCAATTGAGACGTTTCAGCACATGGAAATTCCCCCACCCTATAACAGAATCTGATCTGGCAGTGATTTTACATTCTGTGTTTTGCCAGTGTAGGGAGAGGTTGTTTTGTGGAGCAGGGACAGACTGTTAGGGACACCAAACACTAACTAATAGGGCCACAAAAGTCCTTTTAAGGACTGGTATAGGTGTGCTATCGATAGGTGTGATATACTGAGGGGTGTGATATACTTATAATATACTTTCTAACATAAAAAGTATATTATAGTGCATTTGTATTGTGCAGCAGTTGTGTGTGGTTCTGATGCGATACCGCAGCTATATAGAGGGACAAACACTATTGGAATAACTAATTGCAACTGGTGTGATATACCTGTTGCCCCCCAAAAAACTGATTGAGGGGTGTGATATATCTATAATATACTTTCTAACATAGAAAGTATATTATAGCGCATTTGTATTGTGCAGCAGTTCAGTGTGGTTCTGCTGCGATACCACAGGTATATAGAGGGACAAGCGTTATTGGAACAACTATTTGCAACGGGTGTGATATAACTGTTGCCCCTAAAAATACTGATTAAAGGGGTGCAATATACCTGCTTCCACCAAATACAGATTGAGGGGTGCGAGATACCTGCTTCCACAAAATACTGATTAAGGGGTCTCATATGCCTGCTTTCACAAAATACAGATTGAGGGTTGTGATATACCTGCTTCCACCAAATATTGATTCAGGTGTTCTATATAACTGTTCCCACAAAATACTGATTGAGGGGTCGGCTATACCCGCTTCTACAAAATGCTGATTAAGGGGTTCTATATACCTAATTCTACAAAATACTGATTTAGGGGTGTGATATACCTGCTTCCACCAAATATTGATTGAGGCCTGCATTACACTGGCTTCCACAAAATACTGATTGCAGGGTGCGATATACCTGCTTCTACAAAATACTGATTAAGGGGTTCTATATACTGTACCTGCTTCCACAAAATACTAATTGAGGGGTGCAATATACCTGCTTCCACAAAATACTGATTAAGGTGTTTGATATACCTGCTTCCACTAAATACAGATTGAGGGGTGCGATATACCTGCTTCCACAAAATACTGATTAAGGTGTTTGATATACCTGCTTCCACTAAATACAGATTGAGGGGTGCGATATAACTGCTTCCACTAAATATTGATTCAGGTGTTCTATATGCCTGTTTTCACAAACTACTTATTGAGGGGTGCAATATACCTGTTTCCACAAAATACTAATTTAGGGGTTTATTATACCTGCTTCCACAAAATACTTATTGAGAGATGCAATATACCTGCTTTTACAGAATACTGATTAAGGGGTTCTATATACCTGCTTCCACAAAATACTTATTGAGAGATGCAATATACCTGCTTTTACAGAATACTGATTAAGGGGTTCTATATACCTGCTTCCACAAAATACTGATTGAGGCCTGCGATATACCTGCTTCTACAAATACTGCTCTTCTCTAGGGACTTTGGCACAGGGTCATTTTGAAAATGACAGGCAGAGGAAGAGGCAGGCCATTCCGCTGGAGTGGTAGGGGTCGGGCAGGTGCACCAGGCTGGAGCCTAAGTGGGAAGTTGGAAAAGGTGCTTGCGATTACGTCAAAGGACGCACCAGAGTTGGATGAGTGGCTCACTCAGCCTTCCGCCTCTGCACCCTCCTCATCATCTGTATCTGCAACCTCCTCACTCTCTGCTGTGTGCACCCCCAAAGACACCACCACCACTATAGCCCCTCCACTTGAGTCAGAGGAATTAATTTCCCATCCATTGCCAGACTTTACTGATGCGCAGCCATTCTTGGCATCGGATCAGGAATAGGAGGTAGAAACGACCGCCACTCAGCGGTCTGACGACAGTACCCAGATTAGACCAAGGAAGGGTGGTCCGCGCTGTTGCTGCCTACTCCGAGATCTCTAATTTTCAGTGGTGGTAAAGGTGTCGATGATGATGTGTCGATGGACGTCACGTGGGTGCCCACAAGAGAGGGAGAGGAGGGGAGTTCAGAGGAAAAGACGGAGCAGCAGATAGGGAGTAGAAGGAGGAGAAGCAGGAAGAACTCGCAGTGACAGGAGGCAAAAAGCAGACTACAAATGTATCTGGAGCGAGCCATCCACCATGCACAGTCACATCTGGTGCTTCCAGTCCGCCGACACATGGCTCCGCAGTGTGGGATTTTTTAAACGTTTTCGCTTCTGAAAATAGTGTTGCCATCTGAAGCCTGTGCTGTCAACGCATAAGTCGCTGTAAGCCCAACACGCACCTAGGGATGACCGCCTTAAGAAGGCACCTGGCCTCCCATCACTGAGCCCAACGGGAGCAACACCGTCAGAACTCACAAAGCCACACTCTCAGCGCTCCACGTCTTGCCTCTTCTTCTCCTCTCTCCTCCCATTTGTCCACCACTCCACCTTCCACCATGTCGTCGTCGCGTTCATCTGGCACAAGGCAGGCTTCCGTGGCCCAAATGTTTGAATGTAAAAAGTTTATGACACCGGATAACCCTCTTGCCTAACGGCTGACCGCCGGCTTGTCGGCACTGCTAGCCCACCAACTACTGCCATATAAACTGTTGTACTCGTAGGACTTTAGAAAATTTGTGGCCATTGGCACACCACAGAAGGTCCCCGGAATGAAATATTTCTCCCAGAAGGGCATCCCAGAGCTATATGGCCATGTTCAGTGAAGCCTGATAAGGACTACTGGAAGCAGAACTGCCAGCAAGGTGACTTGTGTTATATGAACATTCGATTGTGTGTGAATTAACACTTTCTCCATTTATAGACAATTTTTCTTACCGTGGACTGATGAACAGCGAGGCTTTTGGAGATACTTTTATAACCCTTTCCAGCTTTATGCAAGTCAACAATTCTTAATCGTATGTCTTCTGAGAGCTCTTTTGTGCAAGGCATCATTCACATCAGGCAATGCTTCTTGTGAAAAGCAAACCCAGAACTGGTGTGTGTTTTTTATAAGGCAGGGCAGCTGTAACCAACACCTCCAATCTCATCTCATTGATTGGACTCCAGTTGGCTGACACCTCACTCCAATTAGCTCTTGGAGATGTCGTTAGTCTAGGGGTTCACATACTTTTTCCACCTTCACTGTGAATGTTGACATGGTGTGTTCAATAAAAACATGGTAACATTCAATTCTTTGTGTGTTATTAGTTTAAGCAGACTGTGATTGTCTATTGTTGTGACTTAGATGAAGATCAGATCACATTTTATGACCAATTTGTGCAGAAATCCATATCATTCCAAAGGGTTCACATACTTTTTATTGCAACTGTATATGTATATGTGTGTGTGTATTTATATATGTGTATGTATATATATATATATATTTATATATATGTGTGTGTGTATTTATATATATGTGTGTGTGTGTGTGTATTTATATATATATATATATATATATATATATATACAGTCCTGATCAAAAGTTTAAGATCACTTGAAAAATGGCAAAAAATCATATTTTACATTGTTGGTTCTTAACAAGGTTCCAAGTAAAGCTTCAACATGCAAGAAGAAGAAATGAGAGTGAGACAAAACATTTTTTGAGCATTCAATTATTGAAAATAACGATTAAACTGAAACAGGCTGTTTTTCAGCTGATCCAAATTTTAGGACCACATGCCTTTAAAAGGCCAAATCTGTGCAAAGATGTGGATTCACTGAAAAAAAACTCTCCCTTTTTGAACGTGGAGGGGTTGTTGAACTGCATAAGCAGGGTCTCTCACAGCGCACCATCGCTGTTGAGGTGGGATACAGTTGTCACGAGTTGGAGGTCCCAGGAGAGACCACCGCGTCGTCATGCAATAAACAAACGGAAATCAGGTACAGACACATAAGAGTTTATTGCACAAACAAAACAGGGAAGGCAGCACAGACAAAACTTGAGCTCTATGTACCGTCAGCACAGTGGGAGAAAACCCCCACTGCGCCACTGTCTAGTAATACTCCAGAGGGGCGTAACTAAGCAACTCCTGGTTTTCACTAGAGCCCTAGATGGTAGGGTTAGACTTAGCCGCAGAAAGTTGCCAGGGTCCACTCTGGAGCGTGACCTAGACAGTGACAGCAGGAGCGAATGGACAACAGGTACCAGAAGGTACCGATGGCACATAGGCAAACATAACAGACAGGTAAATACAAAACAGGGCAAATAATAACACAAGCAGGAGTTCATGCAAGGGAGCAGGAGTGGCAATGAGCAGAGAAGGACTTGCTCCACCAGTAGTAAACTGCATGGCCTTGTCATGCCACTCTGCTGCAAAGGCTTGCTGAACACAGACATATGAATCCTAAACAGGGCAACTAATAATACAAACAGGAGTTCACGCAAGGGAGCAGGAGTGGCAATGAGCAGAGAAGGACTTGCTCCACCAGTAGTAATCTGCATGGCCTTGTCATGCCACTCTGCTGCAAAGGCTTGCTGAACACAGACATCAGAATAAACACAAAGTAACTAAACATAACTGGCAGAACAGAAAGACAGGAAAAAGGACGCAAAAGAACAAGTAGGGAAACTCACAGAGCACAGACAGACAGACACGGATCCCATGGGTCAGAAGCATGGGAGAGAGAGTACAAACCATTAGCAGGACAGGACAAGACAACACACACCAGGAGAGCTGACACAGAACTGAGGAAACCTCAGCCTTATATACAGGTTCCATGGGTGCAGCAGAGAGACCACACCCATGGAGCAGACAGAGAATTAACTCCTAATAGGAATACAGGGGAGTTAACCCATACAGAACCACAAATAACACACAGGAACAGAACTTCAGCGAGGAGCGCCGAATGAGCAAGAACGGAAGGTCACAGTCAAAGGTAACGACTGTGACAACAGTAAGACAGTCATTTGGAATTTATTAAATGATCCTGAGGGTTATGGATCAAAAAAGTCAAGTGGAAGACCCAAAAAAATTTCATCAGCACTGAGCCGAAGGGTCCAATTGGCTGTCTGTCAAGACACTGGATGATCCTCGACCCAAATTAAGGCCCTTACTGGTGCTGACTGCAGCCCCATAACCATCAGACGGCATCTGAGACTGAAGGGCTTCAAAAACAAAAAACGTCTTCAAAGACCTCGTCTCCTTAAACGCCACAGAACTGCTCGTTTGGACTTTGCAAGAGAGCACCAAACATGGGACATTCAAAGGTGGAAGAAAGTTTTATTCTGTGATGAGAAAAAATGTAACCTTGATGGTCCTGATGGCTTCCAATGTTACTGGCATGACAAGCAGATCCCACCTGATGTTTTCTACATGCCACAGTGGAGGGGGCGCCATAATGGTCTGGGGTGCTTTTTCCTTCAGTAGAACAATGGAGCTTCAGGAAGTGCAGGGGTGTCAAACGGCCGCTGGCTATGTCCAGATGTTGCAGAGAGCATTCCTCATGACTGAGGGCCCTCGTCTGTGTGGTAACAACTGGGTTTTTTAACAGGACAACGCTACAACTACACAATGCCCGCAGGACAAAGGACTTCTTCCAGGAGAATAACATCACTCTTTTGGCCCATCCTGCGTGTTCCCTTGATCTAAATCCAATTGAGAACCTTTGGGGATGGAAGTTTACAAAAATGGACAACAGTTCCCGACAGTAGATGACCTTCGTTCGGCCTTCTTCACCACTTGGAGAAATGTTCCACTCACCTCATGGAAACGCTTGCATCAAGCATGCCAAAACGAATTTTGGAAGTGATAAACAATAACGGCGGAGCTACTCATTACTGAGTTCATGTTTGGAAGTTGGATTTCTGTTTTGGGGGGTTTCATTTTTTTGGGAGGTGTGGTCCTAAACTTTTGATCAGCTGAAAAACAGCTGATCAATTCTTTGTTGTTTTCATTAAATTGAATGCACAAAAAATGTTTTGTCTCACTCCCATTTCTTCTTGTTGCATATTGAAGCTCTACTTGGAACCTTGTTAAGATCCAGCCATGCAAAATATTTTTTTTTGCCATTTTTCAAGTGGTCTTAAACTTTTGATCAGGACTGTATATATATATATATATATATATATATATATATATATAGTACAGCCCAAAGGTTTGGACACACCTTCTCATTCAAAGAGTTTTCTTTATTTTCATGACTATGAAAATTGTAGATTCACACTGAAGGCATCAAAACTATGAATTAACACATGTGGAATTATATACATAACAAACAAGTGTGAAACAACTGAAAATATGTCATATTCTAGGTTCTTCAAAGTAGCCACCTTTTGCTTTCATTACTGCTTTGCACACTCTTAGCATTCTCTTGATGAGCTTCAAGAGGTAGTCCCCTGAAATGGTTTTCACTTCACAGTGCTAAGCATCTCTGGGAACTCCTTCAAGACTGTTGGAAGATCATTTCAGGGGACTACCTCTTGAAGCTCATCAAGAGAATGCCAAGAGTGTGCAAAGCAGTAATCAAAGCAAAAGGTGGCTACTTTGAAGAACCTAGAATTTGACATATTTTCAGTTGTTTCACACTTGTTTGTTATGTATATAATTCCACATGTGTTAATTCATAGTTTTGATGCCTTCATAGTCATGAAAATAAAGAAAGCTCGTTGAATGAGAAGGTGTGTCCAAACTTTTGGTCTGTACTGTATATATATATATATATATATATATATAAAAATGTATATTAGCTGAAGGACGTGGCTTCGCTCGGGTATATTTAATCTATTTCATTTAATGTTTGTGTGTGTCGTTAAAAGATATCAACACTATCCACTATAACAGTGACATGTACAGCACCCTACCCCTTAACACTGACCCCCCACAGTGCCCCGTCCCTTAAAATTGGACCTCCACAGCAGCCTACCTCCTTAACTTTGACCTTTATAGCAGCCTTAAGCCTTTAACAGTGACTTTCAGAGCATACCACCCCCTTGAGAGTGACCTCCACAGGGGCCCACCCCTTAACGGTGCCATTTATTGGATTGGGGGCGTGTCCTTTTGAACAGCTCACTCTAAGACAGCAGCACTGTGCTGTCTGAGTGTGAGCTGCAGGGAGAAATTCCCCCTCCCACCTCTGCAGCTGAGAGAAGTTGATTTTTACCTTAATTTTTTAAAGCCCTGTCGGTTAAGGAGTGGAGGGGGCGTGATCTAACCAGATATGGGCGTGACTTAGCAGGACCTAGTAGTTGATTTTTAACTTCATTTTTCCAATCTCAGTCAGCTGAGGAGTGGGCGGGGGCGTGGTCCATTCACACGTCCGTAGAATGGGTCCGCATCCGTTCCGCAATTATGCGGAACAGGTGTGGACCCATTCATTCTCTATGGGGCCGGAAGAGATGTCTGCATCCACATTTCCGGAGCGCGGCCCCGATATTCCAGTCTGCAGCTCCGGAAAAAAATAGAGCATGTCCTATTCTTATTCGCAATTGCGGACAAGAATAGGCATTTCTATGGGGGTGCCGGCTGGGTCTATTGCGGATCCGCAATTTGCGGATCCACAATGCACTACGGACGTCTGAATGGAGCCTAAGTGTAGTGGAGCCTAAGTGAGTGTAAGCTGCAGGTTGAAAGTCACCCTCCCTTTAACCCCTGCAGCTGACAGAAGTAGATTTTTACCTTCTTTTTTTTAATTGGCGTTGGCTCAGGAGTGGGAGGGGGCGTGGCCTAACCAGATCTAGGCGTGACTTAGCGGGACCTAAATGTTGATTTTTAACTTCATTTTTTCAATCTGTCGGCTGAGGATTGGGAGGGGGGCATGGCCTTTTGAACAGCTCACTCTTAGACAGTAGCAGTGTACTGTCTGAGTGTGAGCTACAGGGAGAAAGTCACCATCCCTCCCACCCCTGCAGCTGACAGAAGTAAATTTTTACCTTCATTTTTTCAACCCCTGTCGGCTCAGGTGTGGGAGGGGCATGGCCTAATCGGATCTGGGGAGTGGCCTAACCGGATCAGGGCCGTGGCTTAGCTGGGCCTGGGGGCAAGGTTTTAAGTCTTTTGAGGGTGAACACATTGTGACAGGGGGCGTGTCTGGGCTCTATCCTGCAAGAATGACGCCCCTCTGGGCACCTTACTGGCTCATTTGCATTTCAAGTAAACTGGATTTTCAGAGGATAAAAACATCTACTGCTGGAACAAAGGCACATCTAGATAAGGGACTAAGTGCTATTAGGCCATGACTTTACTTCAATAGCGATTATCCTGGTGACAGATTGCCTTTAACCCCCTAGGGATGCATGACGTACCAGTACGGCATGTTTCCCGAGTCCTTAAGGACCCATGACGTACCGATATGTCATGGGTTTAAACTGCGATTGCGGCGCGGCGGGGGTTAATTGTGACAGGATGCCCGCTGAAATTATTCAGCGGGCATACTGTCACAACGCCGGGGAGGCTCCCCCCCGTATCGTCAATTCAGACCTGGGGTTTGCGGCTTTTACCTGCGGTTGCGGCGGTGGTCGGTGGTGTCATCGGGTCCCCATGCGGCTGTGGGGGGGGGAAGGCGGCTGTGTCTAAGGAAGGCATTGCGCTGCCTTCCGGTGAAGAGCCTGTGAAATCCAGCCCCCTGGATCTCACAGGCCTCGGAAGCTGTACTCGGAAGCTGTATGAGTAATACACACATTATTACTCATACAGTCAATGCATTCCAATACAGAAGTATTGGAATGCATTGTAAAGGAATATATTCCCCAAAGTTCAAGTCCCAAAGTGGGACAAAAAGTAAAGTGAAAAAAAAAAAGTTGAAAAAATAAAGTTTCCCCCCCCAAAAAAATTAAAGTTTCAAGTAAAAATAAACAAAAATGTCATTTTCCCCAAATAAAATTAAAAAAAATTGGTAAAAAATAGGGGGAAAAAATTAAGTATACATATTAGGTATTGCCGCGTCCGTATCGACCGGCTCTATAAACATATCACATGACCTAACCCCTCAGATGAACACCGTAAAAAAAAAAAAAAAACTGTGCTAAATGAGCCATTTTTTTGTCACCTTACATCACAAAAAGTACAATAGAAAGCGATAAAAAAGGCGTTTGCACACCAAAATAGTACTAATCTAACCGTCACCTCATCCTGCAAAAATTGAGCCCCTACCTGAGACAATCGCCCCAAAAATTTAAAAACTATGGCTCAGAACATGGAGACACTAAAACATTTTTTTTTGTTTGAAAAAAGCTGTTATAGTGTAAAACTTAGATAAATAAAAAAAAGTATACATATAAAGTATTGCCGCGTCCGTATCGACCGGCTCTATAAAAATATCACATGACCTAACCCCTCAGATGAACACCTTAAAAAAATTTAAATAAAAACTGTGCTAAATAAACCATTTTTTGTCACCTTACATCTCATAAAGTGTAATAGCAAGCGATCAAAAAGTCACACGCACCCCAAAATAGTGCCAATAAAACCGTCATCTCATCCCGCAAAAATCATACCCTACCCAAGGTAATCGCCCAAAAACTGAAAAAATTATGGCTCTCAGACTATGGAAACACTAAAACATGATTTTTTTTTCTTCAAAAATGAAATCATTATGTAAAACTTACATAAATAAATAAAAAGTATACATATTATGTATCGCCGCATCCGTGACAACCTGGTCTATAAAAATATCACATGATCTAACCTGTCAGATGAATGTTGTAAATAACAAAAAATAAAAACGGTGCCAAAACAGCTATTTCTTGATATCTTGCCTTATATTGTGTAATATAAAGCAACCAAAAATCATACGTACCCTAAACTAGTACCAACAATACTGCCACCCTATACCATAGTTTCTAAAATGGAGTCACCTAAAGGGTTAACGACATTTGTAAAATCAGTTTTGAATACCTTGAGGGGTGTAGTTTCTTAGATGGGGTCACTTTTATGGAGTTTCTACTCTAGGGGTGCATCAGGGGGCTTCAAATGGGACATGGGTGTAAAAAAAAACAGTCCAGCAAAACCTGCTTTACAAAAACAGTATGGCATTACTTACCTTCTGCGCCCTGCCGTGTGCCCGTACAGCGGTTTACGACCACATATGGGGTGTTTCTGTAAACTACAGAATCAGGGCCATAAATATTGAGTTTGGTTTGGCTGTTAACCCTTGCTTTGTAACCGTAAAAAAAATATTAAAATGGAAAATCTGCCAAAAAAGTGAAATTTGGAAATTGTATCTCTATTTTCCATAAATTCTTGTGGAACACCTAAAGGGTTAACGACATTTGTAAAATCAGTTTTGGATACCTTGAGGGGTGTAGTTTCTTAGATGGGGTCACTTTTATGGAGTTTCTACTCTAGGGGTGCATCAGGGGGCTTCAAATGGGACATGGTGTCAAAAAAATCAGTCCAGCAAAACCTGCCTTCCAAAAACCGAATGGCATTCCTTTTCTTCTGCGCCCTGCCGTGTGCCCGTACGGCGGTTTACGACCACATATGGGGTGTTTCTGTAAGCTACAGAATCAGGGCCATAAATATTGAGTTTGGTTTGGCTGTTAACCCTTGCTTTGTAACTGGAAAAAAATATTAAAATGGAAAATCTGCCAAAAAAGTGAAATTTTTAAATTGTACCTCTATTTCCCATTAATTCTTGTGGAACACTTAAAGGGTTAACAAAGTTTGCAAAATCAGTTTTGAATACCTTGAGGGGTGTAGTTTATAGAATGGGGTCATTTTTGGTTGGTTTCTATTATCGCAAAGTGACTTCAGACCTGAACTGGTCTCTAAAAATTGGGTTTTTGAAAAATTTCAAGATTTGCTTCTAAACTTCTAAGTCTTGTAACATCCCCCAAAAATTTAATATAATTCCCAAAATGATCCAAACATGAAGTAGACATATGGGGAATGTAAACTAATAACTATTTTTGGAGGTATTACTATGTATTATAGAAGTAGAGAAATTGAAACTTGTAAATTTGCAATTTTTTACAAATTTTTGGTAAATTTGGTATTTTTTTATAAATAAAAATGTTTTTTTTTTACTTCATTTTACAAGTGTCATGAAGTACAATATGTGACGAAAAAACTATCTCAGAATGGCCTGGATAAGTCAAAGCGTTTTAAAGTTATCAGCACTTAAAGTGACACTGGTCAGATTTGCAAAAGAGTCCTTAAGGGGTTAAAGCTCATCTGCAGCAGTGAAAATAAATGACTGTGTTGCTATGGAAACCTGAAGTAAAACTGTATGTGGAGGCTGAAGGACCTGAGAGCGTCTATTGGCTGATAAGGGCCGTGTGACCAAGCTTCTATTGGCTAATGCATTTTTTGGGAATATCTCAGGAATGTTACGTCCTAGAGAGCTGAGACCTGTTCTAAAACCTTTCCGAACACCTGATGTACCTATGTGCCAAATTTCATGATTGTATATGCAACGGTGAAGATTACTTTAGCGGACAAACACACACACACACATACACTCAGCTTTATACACTCACCTAAAGAATTATTAGGAACACCTGTTCTATTTCTATTTAATGCAAATATCTAGTCAACCAATCACATGGCAGTTACTTCAATGCATTTAGGTCTGTGGTCCTGGTCAAGACAATCTCCTGAACTCCAAACTGAATGTCAGAATGGGAAAGAAAGGTGATTTAAGCAATTTTGAGCGTGTCATGGTTGTTGGTGCCAGACGGGCCGGTCTGAGTATTTCAAAATCTGCTCAGTTACTGGGATTTTCACGCACAACCATTTCTAGGGTTTACAAAGAATGGTGTGAAAAGGGAAAACATCCAGTATGCGGCAGTCCTGTGGGCAAAAATGCCTTGTGGATGCTAGAGGTCAGAGGACCGACTGATTCAAGCTGATAGAAGAGCAACGTTGACTGAAATAACCACTCGTTACAACCGAGGTATGCAGCAAAGCATTTGTGAAGCCACAACACGCACAACCTTGAGGCGGATGGGCTACAACAGCAGAAGACCCCACTCATCTCATCTCCACTACAAATAGGAAAAAGAGGCTACAATTTGCACGAGCTCACCAAAATTGGACTGTTGAAGACTGGAAAAATGTTGCCTGGTCTGATGAGTCTCGATTTCTGTTGAGACATTCAAATGGTAGAGTCCGAATTTGGCGTAAACAGAATAAGAACATGTATCCATCCTCTGATGGCTACTTCCAGCAGGATAATGCACCATGTCACAAAGCTTGAATCATTTCAAATTGGTTTCTTGTACATGGCAATGAGTTCACTGTGCTAAAATGGCCCCCACAGTCACCAGATCTCAACCCAATAGAGCATCTTTGGGATGTGGTGGAACGGGATCTTCGTGCCCTGGATGTGCATCCCTCAAATCTCCATCAACTGCAAGATGCTATCCTATCAATATGGGCCAACATTTCTAAAGAATGCTATCAGCACCTTGTTGAATCAATGCCACATAGAAATAAGGCGGTTCTGAAGGCAAAAGGGGGGTCCAACACCGTATTAGTATGGTGTTCCTAATAATTCTTTAGGTGAGTGTATATTAGATATATATGTGTGTATGTGTGTGTGTATATATATATATATATATGAAGAAAGACACCGCGGCACATCCGTTTAGTGAAAAAAGTGGGACCCTTTATTCACCAATGCGACGTTTCGGTCCACTTGCTGGGACCATTTTCAAGCAATACAATAATGTGAGAATTCTGGGTATTTATGCAGTCACGATCAATTCACATTCATAATTGACAATTAGCTAAACTTTACAAAAAACAGAGTATCGATACATATCATAAATATAAAAATGTGATCAGCCCGGGAGGAAGCAAGAATCAAAGCCATGATCGATATATGCAAGACTTCCAGGTACGTATATATATTAATATTACAGTGAAATACATAAGTGGCAATCAATAGTGAATCAATATCACCTGTACATCTGTGAGCATAACAGGACCGAGCATGGAATCAGGCGTGCTCAATGGAGGGAGGATACAGTGTAGCGAGTTGCACCACATGGAGACGGCGTCCCGGAACTGCTACTGCGCATGTCCGTGACGTCACTGGAACGTCTCGCGTGACCTCTCAGAGAGACGTCACATGACAAGCAGCAGGACGTAACACTGTCATACAGAAAGGTATAAGGACAAGCGTCCTAACAGTAAATTCAATAGGTAATGCAGCAATTCAAGGATAAAACACCCCAGGTATGGTGTCAGGTGACGTGCTATCCTGCGATGCACCGTCACCAGGCATCTACGGGCAAAAAAGGGGGAGGGGACAGCGGCAGCCATCACCCTCCCACAATGCTCGTCACAATTTAACCCCTTAACAGGTGAAAAAAATCCTCCACAGTAGCAGATGCTCTTCTAGCAGTAATAAATGTGTGTTACAATACGCAGTAATCAGGGAATAAGCCGCACCAATCCAGACAATGAGCATCTCGCCTCCCGTTGAGCTGAGCCCATCCAGCAAAAGGTCCTGAAAGTGAAATAATAAAAGAATTATATTATCCAAATATATTCATTAAAAACAGAACAATTTTTTCAACACGTACACCGACAGGAACAGAACCGGGGGAAGTCATATGAAGAGCCATGGCCTATATTCTACATTCAAGCCCATCGGTCGAATGGTTTGTAGCTTAAAAATCCATTCAGACTCGCGTTTTTTGAGCATTTTGATGCGATCACCCCCAGTCCGCGGTAACGGAACATGATCAAGGATCATGAACTTGAGATCTCCCTCTACATGGTCCATGTCCGAGAAGTGGTGTGAAACAGGCAGTTCCCTACGCTTTTTACGTATGGAAAACCTGTGTTGATTAAACCGGGACTTGAAGTCACAGGTGGTTTCACCGACGTATAAAAGTTTACAGGGGCACCATAAAACATAAATCACAAAACACGAGTCACAGGTCAAATAAAATTTCAGGGGGTAAGAGATCCCAGTTTGAGGGTGGATGAATTCACGTCCCTTCACCATGTATTTGCAGTTTACACAGTGAAGGCACGGATAACTGCCACAATTTTTAGGGGCCAAAAGTAATTGACGGGTGCTTTTTTGTGAGCCTATATCATTTTTGACTAATTTGTCTTTTATGTTACGAGCTCTCTTGTAGGAGATGAGCGGTCTACTGCAGAATTCAGAGATATTTTTGTGTTCCGTTTTGAGAACTGGCCAGTGTTTATTGAGAATTTTATTGACATATGGACTCGCTTCACAAAAAGTAGAAACGAAGGGTATTCTCTGGAATTGCTTCCGTTGAGTATCCTGAAATAATTCACTTCTTTCTTTTTGTTTAATGCGTTCTAGTTGTTGCTGCAATACAGCGGCTGGATACTGTTTTTGTCTAAAGCTTTGTGTCATAGTTTCCAATGTAGTATTAAGCAATGTAGTATCACTGACTATACGTTTAGCTCTGATGAACTGGCTATAAGGTAATGACCGCACCATCGTCCGGGGATGAGCACTTTCAAACCTCAGGACGGTGTTGCGGTCAGTAGGCTTAGTATAAACCTCAGTGCTGAGTGCACCGCCAGTGCACCGTACATTAACATCTAGAAAGTGTAACGTGTGGGTAGAGAATTCCAAGGTAAATTGTATATCAGGAATCAGGCTATTTAAATAGTCGTGAAACAGGTGTAGCTCAGGGGCGGTACCCGTCCAGATAACAAAAATATCGTCTATGTATCTCCACCACCTCAGCACATGGCTGAAGTGGTGGGACACATAGACGTGCTGTTCCTCCAAATGGGAGACGACCATGTTGGCGTAAGTGGGGGCCACATTCGTCCCCATGGCCGTCCCTCTGATTTGCATATAATAATCATCTCCGAAGAGAAAATAATTATTATATAAAATCATGCGTAATAAAGCCAAGAAAAAAGTTTGCGCCTCAATGGTGTAATCAGAGTTAGCTAGAGCGGATTCCACAACAGCCATCCCTATATTATGTTGTATAGAAGTATACAGACTGACGATGTCGAAGGAGGCCAAGATGGCGTCCTCCGGCATCGTCACGTCTGATAACTTGGACAAAAAATCAGTGGTGTCACTCAAATATGATCTTGAATTGATCACATATGTCTGCAAAATCTTGTCTAAAAAAATGGAAGCATTACTGAGTAAGGAGCCACGGCCAGAAACAATAGGTCGGCCGGGCGGGCATTGCAGGTTTTTGTGGATTTTAGGCAATAAATAAAATAAAGGGGTGACTAGATGTTCTATCTGAAGGAACTCGCTCAGTTGCTCATCAATGAGGCCGGTCGAAATATGAACAAATTTCCAACAAATATTCTTTAGATTTGATGCTTCTAAACATTGAGTTGATGCGCAAAGATTTATTCTCAACAGCAGCGAACAAGACCGCAGATGAGGCCTCACTAAGGGCAACTTTGTCCCCAAAGGACTTTGACGACTACTATAATAAGCTTCAACCCCATCTCAACAAGCTTAAAAGTGAAATTCAAGAGACCAAGCGAGGAAAATGGCAAAGGGACACAACGGATTACACCACGGGTCACGTCTATAATTGGAATGAAAATAATCGACCAAATCCTAATCTGAGTCAGAAAAAAACGAAAAAGCGGGATGATTCAAATACCAACAATCCAGCTATTTTTTTAGGGCCTCCACCAGTCCACGGAAAAAAGCCACAAGAAGGGGCGGTAGAAACAGAAACCGATACCGTAAAAACAAGAAGCCAAAAGATGTTGAGAAAGACCAATGCTTGACTGAACGGACGGTGGTAAATATATCATCTCATATATTGACTCCGGTACAATTACAGTTACTTGAAAAGGGTCTAAGTTTTTGTCCAGCTAGTGTCACCAATTGGTATGAGTTGGAAGCTGATTTATTGTACTTTTTTAGAGCAATTAAACTTAAGATTCATTTTCATAATGTACACAGCTCTGCCACTCAGCCTATGCATGAATTGCGTTTATCTGACTGGGGATAGTCCGCCGACAAGGGTGGTGCGGTAGTGGTCATGGATACTGCTATGTATTTGACAGAGGCAGCCCGCCAGTTATCTGACTCTGCAGTTTATGTTAAACTCCAAAGGGATCCCAGATTTGATATACAACGTGAATTTAAGTCATTAGTTAACACCCATACACAAATCGGCCTCATTGATGAGCAACTGAGCGAGTTCCTTCAGATAGAACATCCAGTCACCCCTTTATTTTATTTATTGCCTAAAATCCACAAAAACCTGCAATGCCCGCCCGGCCGACCTATTGTTTCTGGCCGTGGCTCCTTACTCAGTAATGCTTCCATATGTGATCAATTCAAGATCATATTTGAGTGACACCACTGATTTTTTGTCTAAGTTATCAGACGTGACGATGCCGGAGGACGCCATCTTGGCCTCCTTCGACATCGTCAGTCTGTATACTTCTATACAACATAATATAGGGATGGCTGTTGTGGAATCCGCTCTAGCTAACTCTGATTACACCATTGAGGCGCAAACTTTTTTCTTGGCTTTATTACGCATGATTTTATATAATAATTATTTTCTCTTCGGAGATGATTATTATATGCAAATCAGAGGGACGGCCATGGGGACGAATGTGGCCCCCACTTACGCCAACATGGTCGTCTCCCATTTGGAGGAACAGCACGTCTATGTATCCCACCACTTCAGCCATGTGCTGAGGTGGTGGAGATACATAGACGATATTTTTGTTATCTGGACGGGTACCGCCCCTGAGCTACACCTGTTTCACGACTATTTAAATAGCCTGATTCCTGATATACAATTTACCTTGGAATTCTCTACCCACACGTGACACTTTCTAGATGTTAATGTACGGTGCACTGGCGGTGCACTCAGCACTGAGGTTTATACTAAGCCTACTGAACGCAACACCGTCCTGAGGTTTGACAGTGCTCATCCCCGGACGATGGTGCGGTCATTACCTTATAGCCAGTTCATCAGAGCTAAACGTATAGTCAGTGATACTACATTGCTTAATACTACATTGGAAACTATGACACAAAGCTTTAGACAAAAACAGTATCCAGCCGCTGTATTGCAGCAACAACTAGAACGCATTAAACAAAAAGAAAGAAGTGAATTATTTCAGGATACTCAACGGAAGCAATTCCAGAGAATACCCTTTGTTTCTACTTTTTGTGAAGCGAGTCCATATGTCAATAAAATTCTCAATAAACACTGGCCAGTTCTCAAAACGGAACACAAAAATATCTCTGAATTCTGCAGTAGACCGCTCATCTCCTACAAGAGAGCTCGTAACATAAAAGACAAATTAGTCAAAAATGATATAGGCTCACAAAAAAGCACCCGTCAATTACTTTTGGCCCCTAAAAATTGTGGCAGTTATCCGTGCCTTCACTGTGTAAACTGCAAATACATGGTGAAGGGACGTGAATTCATCCACCCTCAAACTGGGATCTCTTACCCCCTGAAATTTAATTTGACCTGTGACTCGTGTTTTGTGATTTATGTTTTATGGTGCCCCTGTAAACTTTTATACGTCGGTGAAACCACCTGTGACTTCAAGTCCCGGTTTAATCAACACAGGTTTTCCATACGTAAAAAGCGTAGGGACCTGCCTGTTTCACACCACTTCGCGGACATGGACCATGTAGAGGGAGATCTCAAGTTCATGATCCTTGATCATGTTCCGTTACCGCGGACTGGGGGTGATCGCATCAAAATGCTCAAAAAACGCGAGTCTGAATGGATTTTTAAGCTACAAACCATTCGACCAATGGGCTTGAATGTAGAATATAGGCCATGGCTCTTCATATGACTTCCCCCGGTTCTGTTCCTGTCGGTGTACGTGTTGAAAAAATTGTTCTGTTTTTAATGAATATATTTGGATAATATAATTCTTTTATTATTTCACTTTCAGGACCTTTTGCTGGATGGGCTCAGCTCAACGGGAGGCGAGATGCTCATTGTCTGGATTGGTGCGGCTTATTCCCTGATTACTGCGTATTGTAACACACATTTATTACTGCTAGAAGCGCATCTGCTACTGTGGAGGATTTTTTTCACCTGTTAAGGGGTTAAATTGTGACGAGCATTGTGGGAGGGTGATGGCTGCCGCTGTCCCCTCCCCCTTTTTTGCCCGTAGATGCCTGGTGACGGTGCATCGCAGGATAGCACGTCACCTGACACCATACCCGGGGTGTTTTATCCTTGAATTGCTGCATTACCTATTGAATTTACTGTTAGGACGCTTGTCCTTATACCTTTCTGTATGACAGTGTTACGTCCTGCTGCTTGTCATGTGACGTCTCTCTGAGAGGTCACGCGAGACGTTCCAGTGACGTCACGGACATGCGCAGTAGCAGTTCCGGGACGCCGTCTCCATGTGGTGCAACTCGCTACACTGTATCCTCCCTCCATTGAGCACGCCTGATTCCATGCTCGGTCCTGTTATCCTCACAGATGTACAGGTGATATTGATTCACTATTGATTGCCACTTATGTTTTTCACTGTAATATTAATATATATACGTACCTGGAAGTCTTGCATATATCGATCATGGCTTTGATTCTTGCTTCCTCCCGGGCTGATCACATTTTTATATTTATGATATGTATCGATACTCTGTTTTTTGTAAAGTTTAGCTAATTGTCAATTATGAATGTGAATTGATCATGACTGCATAAATACCCAGAATTCTCACATTATTGTATTGCTTGAAAATGGTCCCAGCAAGTGGACCGAAACGTCGCATGGGTGAATAAAGGGTCCCACTTTTTTCACTAAACGGATGTGCCCCGGTATCTTTCTTCATCTACATTATACACCTTGGTAAGGTGTTTTCACTGCTGGCACCCCAACATCCAATACTGAGGAGTGCTGTCTTGAACTTCCATTTCTATATATATATATATATATATATATATACAGTACAGACCAAAAGTTTGGACATACCTTCTCATTCAAAGAGTTTTCTTTATTTTCATGACTATGAAAATTCTATCTTCACACTGAATGCATCAAAACTATGAATGAACACATGTGGAATTATATACATAACAAACAAGTGTGAAACAACTGAAAATATTTCATATTCTAGGTTCTTCAAAGTATCCACCTTTTGCTTTGATTACTGCTTTGCACACTCTTGGAATTCTCTTGATGAGCTTCAAGAGGTAGTCCGTTGAAATGGTTTTCACTTCACAGGTGTGCCCTGTCAGGTTTAATAAGTGGGATTTCTTGCCTTATAAATGGGGTTGGGACCATCAGTTGCGTTGAGGAGAAGTCAGGTGGATACACAGCTGATAGTCCTACTGAATAGACTGTTAGAATTTGTATTATGTCAAGAAAAAAGCAGCTAAGTTTAGAAAAACGAGTGGCCATCATTACTTTAAGAAATGAAGATCAGTCAGTCTGCCGAAAAATTGGGAAAACTTTGAAAGTAAGGGCTATTTGACCATGAAGGCGAGTGATGGGGTGCTGCGCCAGATGATCTGGCCTCCACAGTCACCGGACCTGAACCCAATCGAGATGGTTTGGGGTGAGCTGGACCGCAGAGTGAAGGCAAAAGGGCCAACAAGTGCTAAGCATCTCTGGGAACTCCTTCAAGACTGTTGGAAGACCCTTTCAGGGGACTACCTCTTGAAGCTCATCAAGAGAATGCCAAGAGTGTGCAAAGCAGTAATCAAAGCAAAAGGTGGCTACTTTGAAGAACCTAGAATATGACATATTTTCAGTTGTTTCACACTTGTTTGTTATGTATATAATTCCACATGTGTTAATTCATAGTTTTGATGCCTTCATAGTCATGAAAACAAAGAAAACTCTTTGAATGAGAAGGTGTGTCCAAACTTTTGGTCTGTACTGTATATATATATATATATATATATATGAACACTGCCTGTCTGAAAATAAAGTCGCCACCTGGATTTAACCAAGCAAATAGTTATGAGTCTCCGATAATTACTGCATGGGCGATTATCTTTCAGCTGGCAACAAGTTATTTAATCCCAACTGGTGCAATTAGTTGTTTCTCATTTCTTAAACAACCATGTCGGAAGACACATCTTGTGGTCTTGGATAATATGTTAGTCTGTTTGAGAAGGGTCAAATTATTGGCATGCATCAAGCAGAGAAAACATCTAAGGAGATTGCAGAAACGACTAAAATTGGGTTAATTATTATTAAAAACTGGCAGGATATTGGGAAACCATCATATTCGAGGAAGAAATGTGGCGGGAAAAAAATCCTGAATGATCGTGATCGGCGATCACTTAAACGTTTGTTAAGATCAAATCGAAGAAAAACAACATTAGAACTCTGGCCTAAGTTTAATAGTGAAAGTAAGAGCATTGCCACATGCACAATGCGAAGGGAATTCAAGGGATTGGGACCGAACAGCTGTGTAGCAGTATGAAAACCTCTAATCATTGAGGCAAATTAGAAAAAAAGGCTTAAATTTGCTAGGGAGCATAAAGATTGTACTCTGGAGCAATGGAAGAAGGTCATGTGGTCTGATGAGTCAAGATTTACCCTGTTCAAGAGTGATGGGCGCATCAGGGTAAGAAGAGAGGCAGATGAAATGATGCACCATTCATGCCTAGTGGCTACTGTACAAGCCTGTGGGGTCAGTGCTATGATGTGGGGTTGCTGCAGTTGGTCTAGTCTAGGTTCAGCAACAGTATGTGCTCCAAGAATGAGGTCAGGTGACTACCTGAACATACTAAATGACCAGGTTATTCCATCAATAGATTTTTTCTTCACTGATGGCACGGGCATATTCCAAGATGACAATGCCAGGATTCATCGGGCTCAAATTGTGAAAGAGTGTTCAGGGAGCATGATACATCATTTTCACACATGGATTGGCCACCACAGTGTCCAAACCTTAACCCCATTGAGAATCTTTGGGATGTGCTGGAGAAGGCTTTGCGCAGCAGTCAGACTCTACCATGATCAATGCAAGATCTTGGTGAAAAATGAATGCAACACTGGATGGAAATAAATCTTGTGGCATTGCATTGCAGAAGCTTATCGAAACAATGCCACAGCGAATGTGTGCCGTAATCAAAGTTAAAGTCAGTCCAATGAAATATTAGAGTGTGACCTTTTTTTTTTGGTGGCGATTACAGTTGAGCGGACACCTGGATGTTTGGGTTCGAAAGGTTCGGCCAAACTTCACAAAAAAGTTTGACTTCGGAACCCGAACTTGACCCGACCTTGACCCCGAACCCCATTGAAGTCAATGGGGACCCGAAGTTGTGAGTACTAAAATGGCTCTAAAAATGTCATTAAAATGCAAATGGCATCAAAATGTGGTTAAGAGCATTGCAAGTGCTCTGCAAAACAAATGTGGATAGGGAAATGACTTTAAATAACATAAAATACGTAAAAATAATAAATAATAATCTTGATCTAGGAGGATGAGGTCCATATTGAGTAGGAGGTTGAGGAGGCAGTGGATGTGGCGGTGTATGTGGAAGCGGTGGTGGAGGAGGTAGCCTACACAGCTTTTTGGTTTTAAATTTATTTAGATTTTTTAAAATTTGGGTACACCCCAAAACACTGGGAAATATAACCTGTGATAACCCCCTCCAGTCGTGCAAAACACACATTCAGACAATACACTGGCTGCAGGGCAGGCCAGCACCTCCAAGGTGTAAAGGGCAAGCTCAGGCCATGTGCCCAATTTGGAGACCCAGAAGTTGCAGGGGGCAGACCTATCAGTCAGTTCGTGTAGGCGTGTGCACACATACTGCCCCACTATGTCGCACATGCTTGTGATGTTCACGATCCAATTGGATATCCGCTCTATCAACTTTCAATGTTCTTTTCTGCTCCTACCAGGGCTCCACGCCGGAGATGGAGCGTGAGAAAGAGAGACCACATCCAAGTGAGATCAATAGATGAAATTTTTATTGTGATCGAGCGGAAATGTGGGAAAAGTCATTAAAACGGAAGAATAAAGCAGGGGGCGCGCAGCAATTACCCACTCCTGACTTGGGGAGGTAGTGAGGATAAATAACAATACAGGACTCTTAAGATGCCCTGTTATTGGAATGATTAATAAAAAGTTATAGGGAATGTCACTGGGGTATTTAGGATTTGGAAACGTTAGACAGGAGAGGCCCTGCTGCCGCTTTGATGACTGTAGATAACTTCTGCCTGATCGCACGTCACTGTGACGTCCACAATTCATTTGGATATCTTCTCTATCAACTTTCGATGTTCTTTTCTGAGCCTACCATGTTGATCACGGTTATCGGCGAATCAGGGTTCAACGCCGGAGAGGGAGCGTTTGAAAGAGAGACCACATCCAAGGAAGGTTCATTTTTTTAAATTAAATATGATCGAGCGGAAAATTTGGGACAAATTATTGAAGTGCAAATGTTGGACAAGTTGTTAAAGTTTAAGCATTGAATGAAAGGAGGGGGTACGCATCAATTAAAGAAGAATTTTTGAAATTTAATTACCTATTGAAAGTATCATTTCCTTATCAACGCACCTTGATTCCTTTCTTTGTCCCCGAAGACAGGCGCCTGGAGAACTTATTTCTCAATGACACATGCAGTATGATGTCAGAAACAGTTCTGTTTATTCTTGAACATACAGGCCTTTATATACATCCATACATACATACAAGAACAGCTGCAGCTCTCATTACAATAATGCTGGCTAGGAACAGTTCCTTATACAGACAGAAGGTCAATGTAAATATAGTCATCCTCTAGTATCATGTCACCCAACCTCCTGTCCTTCATACAGATCATATAGCTTATTCTATTTAGCCCTTCAATCCCCTCTTAAGTCATGAATATGACTTATCTTCTTTCTCTCATAGAGAGGTAAGTAGCATATGATTGTCCAGGGTCTGTGGGTTTTGGACACATTATACAAAACATCTGTATGAGGGAAGGGATACATTGGATACAACAACATATGACAATCAAGGAAGCAATTATAATTAGAATACTGATCAATAATGTTCTTAACCAACTCAAATCCAGCAGCCAGCTCAATAACCAGTCCCACCAAGAGGATGAATCAACATCTTTCTTGATATTATTGGCAATTTCATGTAACGCTTGAATATGGGACTGGATTGATCTGGAATGATCAGATAAATTAAAGCAACACATTCCTTTAAAATCTTGACATCCTATATTATGTTTAAGTAACAGATAATCCACAGCAAATCTAGTTTCTAGCACTGCTCCTCTTACGCCTTGTATATCTAAAAGCATGTCTGATATGGCGATAGAGGTATGATTCAGAGATTTAGCTAGGTCACATGCAATAGAATTTATAGTCCGAGTATTATATATAGCCAGTCCATGCACTCCTAATATAGAGGCGCCCAAACTTGTATATTCTGTACGGCTGAGAAGGGGTAAAGTAGAGTCACAGTCTTCTGATAAAGTCTTGGTAACTGGTCTGTAAGCTCTCCTGATATGGGGTTGACTGGGAAGAGCCTAAGTCGGCCTGGATAACGCACAGGGACCTCCAATAACATTAGCAGGAATGTAATTATAAGTGCTGTTACCACAAGACAAAAAACATCCCTTAGGAAGCATTATACACTGCTCAAAAAAATAAAGGGAACACTTAAACAACACAATGTAACTCCAAGTCAATCACACTTCTGTGAAATCAAACTGTCCACTTAGGAAGCAACACTGAGTGACAATCAATTTCACATGCTGTTGTGAAAATGGGATAGACAACAGGTGGAAATTATAGGCAATTAGCAAGACACCCCCAATAAAGGAGTGGTTCTGCAGGTGGTAACCACAGACCACTTCTCAGTTCCTATGCTTCCTGGCTGATGTTTTGGTCACTTTTGAATGCTGGCGGTGCTTTCACTCTAGTGGTAGCATGAGACGGAGTCTACAACCCACACAAGTGGCTCAGGTAGTGCAGCTTATCCAGGATGGCACATCAATGCAAGCTGTGGCAAGAAGGTTTGCTGTGTCTGTCAGCGTAGTGTCCAGAGCATGGAGGCACTACCAGGAGACAGGCCAGTACATCAGGAGATGTGGAGGAGGCCGTAGGAGGGCAACAACCCAGCAGCAGGACCGCTACCTCCGCCTTTGTGCAAGGAGGAACAGGAGGAGCACTGCCAGAGCCCTGCAAAATGACCTCCAGCAGGCCACAAATGTGCATGTGTCTGCTCAAACAGTCAGAAACAGACTCCATGAGGGTGATATGAGGGCCCGACGTCCACAGGTGGGGGTTGTGCTTACAGCCCAACACCGTGCAGGACGTTTGGCATTTGCCAGAGAACACCAAGATTGGCAAATTCGCCACTGGCGCCCTGTGCTCTTCACAGATGAAAGCAGGTTCACACTGAGCACATGTGACAGAGTCTGGAGACGCCGTGGAGAACATTCTGCTGCCTGCAACATCCTCCAGCATGACCGATTTGGCATTGGGTCAGTAATGGTGTGGGGTGGCATTTCTTTGGAGGGCTGCACAGCCCTCCATGTGCTTGCCAGAGGTAGCCTGACTGCCATTAGGTACCGAGATGAGATCCTCAGACCCCTTGTGAGACCATATGTTGGTGCGGTTGGCCCTGGGTTCCTCCTAATGCAAGACATTGCTAGACCTCATGTGGCTGGAGTGTGTCAGCAGTTCCTGCAAGATGAAGGCATTGATGCTATGGACTGGCCCGCCCGTTCCCCAGACCTGAATCCAATTGAGCACATCTGGGACATCATGTCTCGCTCTAGCCGTCAACGTCACGTTGCACCACAGACTGTCCAGGAGTTGGCAGAGGCTTTAGTCCAGGTCTGGGAGGAGATCCCTCAGGAGACCATCCGCCACCTCATCAGGAGCATGCACAGGCGTTGTAGGGAGGTCATACAGGCACACACACTACTGAGCCTCATTTTGACTTGTTTTAAGGACATTACATCAAAGTTGGATCAGCCTGTAGTGTGTTTTTCCACTTTAATTTTGAGTGTGACTCCAAATCCAGACCTCCATGGGTTAAAAATTTTTATTTTTTATTTTTTTATTTTTGTGTGATTTTGTTGTCAGCACATTCAACTATGTAAAGAACAAAGTATTTCAGAAAAATATTTTATTAATTCAGATCTAGGATGTGTTATTTTTGTGTCCCCTTTATTTTTTTGATTAGTGTATTATAGATAAATCTTAGAGTCTCAATGGTCTTATTACAACTCATGGAATTATCCAGGGAGCTAGCAAGCCTACTATTTTTTACAAGTGTCGTCAATATAATCATTTACACTATTCTTAGGTAATCCACTTTTTATATCTCTATTATCACAATATAAAGTCATATCCTGGGAAAAGGTAAAACAAGTTTCTGCTGCAGTCACGTTAATAGTAGTTATTCTAATATTATCCCTGCTATTTCCTAATTTCTGACACTCCCCACAGAAGTCATACAAGAGAATAAAAGATTGTGTATTGTTAGCCCTCGACCAGACTTCAAGGAGGGATTCATCGGGTGTAGGCACAGCAATAACACATGTTTGTATAAGATCCTGTGGGCTCTGTAAGTCTTTAAGGCACAATGAACTAACATTTAGGGCATTTGCCATCCTGACTATACTATTCTGTTCAGAATAAAAGGGGACGGGAGCAAAGGGATCTAGCTCCTGAGCTCTTTTATATACTGCCCGATTATTTGGTGCACCGCAGAAGAAACTCATCTCATATGGGTGATAAATACATGTAGTAATAAGCCAGACTGGTAAGAGAACACAAAGAATAATAATTATCAGAAGACAAACAAATCTCCCAGAATATTGTGGGGTTATCATCTTCAGCCTATGGCAAGGCACTTTTCAGGGAAACTTCTTCTGAGCTCCCCTCTTTGTTCATGGAATTCACACCTGCTTCACCCTCTTTGTCTTTGTCCGTCACCGGAGAAAAAGCCTCAGGGACCCTTTTCACTCTGTTAGCGTGAATCCAGATTGGAGCCTCTTCTGTGAGAATCGCTGTTCTGGTGACTGCTACCACTCGGGTGGGTGGTCAAAACGGGAACTCAGTCTGTTTTCGTCCTTTTTCCAGACGCTGGACTATCACCACGTCTCTTGGTTGGAAAGGATGCGTAGGTTCCTGTGGAGAGAAAGAAGAGGCACGAGCAATATCTTGTTCAAATTGATCTAAGACCTGTTATAAAAAAATCTCTCCGAATGAGGTCAGTGGTTGCCTGTGCTCCCCTATGGCCAAGACCATGATATTGTGCAATTAAAATCGGGGAGCTTGCAACTGGGATACATGGCTTCGCCTCTTTGCAGACAAGACCCGTATTAGGGTCTTGCACTGCACCTACCGACTGCCATTCTATTTTGTCACTACTGGTAGCCAAATCCTGGAGGCTGAGCAATAGATTGTCAGTAAGGGTAATGTCTGGAACTAGGGAGGGCATTTGAACTGTTGCTGCCGTTCTAATAGCAGCCTCTTTTGCTGCCTGATCAGCTAGGGCATTCCCTTTAGCTATGTTCGTTTGTAGACCAGTATGTGCCTTACAATGGATAATAGCAACTTTGCTTGGTAATTGGATGGCGGCCAGGAGATCATGTACTAAGGGGAATGTGATATTTGTCTCCCATCTGCAGCTATGAAGCCTCTCCTCTGCCAGATTACCCCATGATCATGTACAACCCCAAAGGCATACTTGGAATCGGTGTATACATTTACATTTTTCCCCTCAAAAAGACAACAAGCTCTAGTGAGGGCAATCAGTTCAGCTGCTTGGGCTGACTGAAAAGGTATAGGATTCGATTCCAGTATAATATCAGGGAGCTGAACCACAGCGTATCCTGCATGATAAGTGTTGTCATTAGGGCGGGAACAAGATCCATCCACAAAAATATCAGGTGCCCCTTCAATGGGTGTGGACTGTAAGTCAGGCCTAGGTGAGGTATGTACATGTATAAGTTCAGTACATGCATGGGGAGGAGGCAAATCATCCTGCTCTCCCTTGTAGCCAAGTAGAGCATTCAGTATAGCCATTGGACCGAATGTGGGTGCTGAGTATTTGATATGAAGTTGAGGATTAGATAGCAACAAAACTTCATATCCACTCAGTCTTTGTGCTGACATATGTTGCGTATGTATGTTCCCCAATAGGGCCTGAACATTGTGTGAGGTATGCAGAGTGGTGGGATGACCTAGGGTGATAGGTGTGGCCATCTCAGTGACCATAGCACAGGCTGCCAAACTCCTGAGACACGCAGGCATGCCCTTAACCTGTACGGGAACCACTTTTGAGAAAAAAGCAACAGGGCGGAATTTACCTCCATGATCTTGCGCCAGGACTCCTGCCATGGTTTTACAATTGTCCCTGGCAAATAAGTAAAACATCACGCCATAGTCGGGTAGGCCCAAACCAGGACTTTAAACCATTGCACATTTCAAATGACTAAAAGCTTGTAACATTTCATCAGACCATGTAATGAAGTCAGGCATCTCAGTATTAGTGGCTTGTCTCAGAATATTATCATAGTAGGAACAATCAGCAATCCATTGGCGGCAGTAACCAATCATGCCAAGAAAGGTCAACATGTCTTTCTTGGTTTGTGGGCGGGGCAGACCCAGTATAGCGGTAATTCTGGCATGGCTGATTTTCCTCTCACCTTTACTGAGAACAAAGCCCAAATACTCAACACTTTCCATACACCATTGTAATTTCTTCCTAGAAACTTTGTGACCATTTTCACATAACCACAGTAATAAACTAACACAGTCTGCCTGGCAGGCCTCCTGAGTAGAACTACATATGAGGAGATCGTCCACATATTGTAGAAGGACAGAACCATGAGGGGCAGTCCAAGGGTGCAGTGTAACTACTACTGGGGATTCTACATAACCCTGAGGCATTCTACACCAAGTATACTGGCGAAATTTAAATGTAAAAAAAAGTGGCCGTGTCTCCTTGTCAACTGGGAGAGAAAAAAATACATTCTTTAAATCAATAACAGAGAAAAACTCTGCATGGGCAGGAATAGCTTATAGCAGAGATGGTACGTCTGGAACCACAGGGGCTATGGGTATAATAACAATCTTATTAATATCATCTACTTAAATAGGTTTCTTTAACAAGGAGTCTCCTACAGTCATAAAAGGGAACTGTTCCTCAAGGTTACTGTCCTCATCATGATCAGGTATATGTTCAGGTTTAAGAAAATATTTTTGTAATCTAAGGCGCATGGGAGCTATGACATCCCCAGCACCAACAGCACCAGCCGCTGGATCCTGACCACTTTGATCAGGCATAGGTTGTGGCAACTGCGGAGGTGACTGCAGGAGCTGGGGAACTGTAGGTGGTTGGATATTGGTAGCAGTATATGCAACCAGTAAATCTAAGTCATCTTTTGAAAGGGATGGATATATCTGTGAGATATTTCCTAAATAGGGAGATGGGGGCTTCTGGAATGAACCCCTTGTCAATTCTTTTTCTAACTCATGTTTCTTTTTATATCCCTCCTGGTTCTCTGCCTTCTGTTTGTTAACCTTTTTATTTGGTCTATCATACCAGTATGGTGCATAAGTAAGCCAATTTTCCCCTCCCGACTTCATATACTGCATGTCCCACTGGAGGTCTGGACCATAATATGGGTAAGCTTCAGTGTCACCCAAACATGACCCTTTTACCATATCCATATGGAAGGTGTCATTAGCCCCGTCCCGAGGAAACAAATTTATACTCTTCATCCCCTCAGTCCATCCTGCCATATTATCCACCCAGGGAGTAACTAAATAATAATCAGTCACACAGACCCGGGCTACATAATCCTTACATGTTTCTCCTACATTCGGAGGGGGTGGAGAGACCTTTCCTTGCTTTGCACCCATTCCTTATAACTTAATTGAGACGGAGGCAGAGCAAAACTCTCCCCAGGACTGGCTGTACTGAACCGTAAAGGAGTTATGTCTATGCACAACTTCCTTCTCAACTGTTAGTATTATCCCTTAAAACCGTTACTTGCGTTCACCAGTTTCTGGGTTAGCAGGTTTATCCAGGACACACACAATAAAGTTAGTACATTTTTCACAGTATCATTTGCTGCTTACCTCCAGCATAAAAATTACTCAATGCTTCATAACATCATAACATAACAGAAAGCATAAGAAAGCGACAGAAAAGAAGCAATAGAAAGTGGGTGACAAGAGAAATCAAGGGAGCAGACTCTATTTGAATTCTTCCCAAAATAATTCCTCTATTAAATACTTCCCTAAAGAATTTATCTGTTAGACTTGGCCAGTAGTCTATAGTCTATCTTGCCTAAACATAGATACCATTTCTTTCAGTCTATCTTGCCTAAAGATAGATACCATTTCTTTCAGTGTGTCTAAAGCGGATTCAAAATAGAAGCAACAGAAAATTTTACGGAAAGCATCGAAATGTTCCCAGTCGTTAAAGACAGGAATGTTCTGTTACTTACCTAATTCCTGTGTACTCTATTCCGCGGACAGAGCCCCCAGCTGAAAGTATAATTTCCTTCTCAATGCACCTTGATTCCTTTCTTTGTCCCCGAAGACAGGCGCCTGGAGAACTTATTTCTCAATGACACATGCAGTATGATGTCAGAAACAGTTCTGTTTATTCTTGAACATACAGGCCTTTATATACATCCATACATACATACAAGAACAGCTGCAGCTCTCATTACAATAATGCTGACTAGGAACAGTTCCTTATACAGACAGAAGGTCAATGTAAATATAGTTATCCTCTAGTACAGTGTTTCCCAACCAGTGTGCCTCCAGCTGTTGCAAAACTACAACTCCCAGCATGCCCGCACAGCCGAAGGCTGTCCAGGCATGCTGGGAATTGTAGTTTTGCAACAGCTGGAGGCACATTGGTTGGGAAACATGCTCTAGTATGATGTCACCCAACCTCCTGTCCTTCATACAGATCATATAGCTTATTCTATTTAACCCTTCACCTATCACCTATGCAGAGCAGGGGTTTGTATATGGCAAAATTGGCAAAATGTCACCTTGTAACAGACGATTTTTTGAAATTTATGTCTAGGGTTGAGTGAACTTTAGGATTTTTGGACCCCGGACCCGAACATTTTAGTAAAAGTTCAGGTTCGGGTTCGGTGTTCGGCTATTTTATGGCACCTTT